>NC_042970.1:4193371-4423371 GCF_901001165.1 Salmo trutta | reverse complement strand
TACAAACTGACTCTAACCAGAATAGAGAGATGAGTGGGAGGCCCCGGTGCACAACTGAGCAAAAGGACAAGTACATTATAGTGTCTAGTTTGAGAAACAGACGCCTCACAAGTCCTCAACTGGCAGCTTTATTAAACAGTACCCGCCTTACCAGTCTCAACGTAAACAGTGAAGAGGCGACTCCGGGATGCTGGCCTTCTAGGCAGAGTTCCTCTGTCCAGTGTCTGTGTTCTTTTGCCCATCTTAATCTTTTATTTTTATTGGGCAGTCTGAGATATGGCTTTTTCTTTGCAACTTTGCCAAGATGTCCAGCATCCCGGAGTCGCCTCTTCACTGTTGACGTTGAGACTGGTGTTTGTTGTGACTTTTTTTAACATCACACCTGTGGGACAAGTACAGGATGGCAACAACAACTGCCCGAGTTACACCAGGAACGCACAATCCCTCCATCAGTGCTCAGACTGTCCGCAATAGGCTGAGAAGGGCTGGACTGAGGGCTTGTAGGCCTGTTGTAAGGCAGGTCCTCACCAGACATCACCGGCAACAATGCCGCCTATGGGCACAAACCCACCGTCACTGAACCAGACAGGACTGGCAAAAAGTGCTCTTCACTGACGAGTCGTGGTTTTGTCTCATCAGGGGTGATGGTCGGATTTGCGTTAATCATTGAAGGAATGAGCGTTACACAGAGGCCTGTACTCTGGAGCGGGATCGATTTGGAGGTGGAGGGTCCGTCATGGTCTGGGGCGGTGTGTCACAGCATCATCGGACTGAGCTTGTTGTCATTGCAGGTAATCTGAACGCTGTGTTACAGGAAGACATCCTCCTCCCTTATGTGGTACCCTTCCTGCAGGCTCATCCTGACATGACCCTCCATCATGACAATGCCACCAGCCATATTGCTCGTTCTGTGCGTGATTTTCTGCAAGACAGGAATGTCTGCTGCCATGGCCAACGAAGAGCCCGGATCTCAATCCCATTGAGCTTTCTGGGACCTGTTGGATCGGAGGGTGAGGGCTAGGGCCATTCCCCCAGAAATGTCCGGGGACTTGCAGGTGCCTTGGTGGAAGAGTGGGGTAACATCTCACAGCAAGAACTGGCAAATCTGGTGCAGCCCTCGAGGAGGAGATGCACTGCAGTACTTGATGCAGCTGGTGGCCACACCAGATACTGACTGCCACTTTTGATTTTGACCCTCCCTTTGTTGAGGGACACATTATTCAATTTCTGTTAGTCACATGTCTGTGGAACTTGTTCATATTTACGCGTGTTAAGTTTTCTGAAAATAAACGCAGTTAACAGTGAGAGGACTTTTCTTTCTTTGATGAGTTTATATATACTGTAGAGAGAGAGCCATTGAAGTGTCTCTCTCTCTCTCTAAATGTTTGGCATTAATCCTATAGCAACAATAACCTAAGCAACAGTGAGTTACTATATTCTCATTCTCAAAGTCGTCGAGCTTGGAAACTTCAAGGACCCAATCACATGTAAATAATCTCAAGTCCACAGATAATTCATTTTTTAAGGTTTTATTTACTAGACAAAATAAGTTGGAAAATGAGGTAGTTAACAGAGTTAACGAGGTTAACGAGATACAACACAGTTGTTGAGGTGAGAATCTTCAATACTTTTGAGGAAGAGATGGTCTTGTCAATTGAGAGGGAAATATGAGAGGCCCAGCCCTGCACAGCTGTGAAATGATTGGTTCATCCACCAGGAGTCACAAGTGGGTTAGGCTATCAGTAAGCATCCAGATGTAGACAATGCAGCGACGGTATTAATCGTAATACGCAATTACAATAAGCAGTCACTGCCACCACTTTTACATAAACACAGAGTTACACAAAAGGGAAATTCAATGCAATGAGGTATTTATGTACATTTGAGTGTTGTCTAGTCCATTTGAGTTCCGCGTTGTGACCGAGCACTACACAGAGAAAAAAAGTCGGTGGTCCTGGCGTTTGGCGCCTTCGGTCGAAGAAGGCCCTCGTCGGAGCTCAAACATAGGCTCTCTCTCAGTTCAGTTGTCAGTTTGTTCAGTCCAACGAGATAAAGTTCGTTAAGCACTAGAACGCAATTAACATAACGTTGTTTCGGGTGCTCTTTGGGAGCGATGAAGACTCGATGAAGAGTGAGCAGATTTGAGGGTTCCTCTCAGGTGATTCTTCGGTTTGAGTAGGATACGTAATAAGGATAAGGATAAGTAGGATAGTACAAGTCAAAGTTGTGGAGGTTTCTCACAGTGATGTTTCGGTTTCCAAGGAGATGGATCGTTGAACGTTCAAGGCGTGTCCTACACCTCAGGTAGATCTGATCTCCTTTCTGGTTAGTAAGTCCTCTAATTTATAGGGAGACTCACAGAAGGTGGGCTCTAATGACCAGTCTGTGTCATTGGAACTGCCCCGTTAATCGTAAGGACTCAGCATAGCAAGGATCATATGATATAAATCTGAGATTTGCTCATTGTGTTCACAGAAGGTTAACAGGTGTTTTGAAAAAGAAAAACTCTCTCTAGGATGAAATAGGGAATCTGTTGAGTACCAATATAGACAATGATAAAACCTATACATTTTATGGTATAGCAAAATCAACATTATACATTTTAATAACAATATAAGAGAGGAAAATAATCCCAATGTACTGTATATTCATTTTATATCAACCAATCCAATGCACTGTATATTCAGCTTATATCAACCAATCCAATGCACTGTATATTCAGCTTATATCAACCAATCCAATGCACTGTATAAAAAAAAGCTCAAAAAGCATGACTGGTCATTTCCCCGGTAACCATAAGACCCCACAGAGCCTTGCCCTGGTGAAAGCCCCTACTCCAGGGTACCCCACGGAACCTTGCCCTGGTGAAAGCCCCTACTCCAGGATACCCCACGGAGCCTTGCCCCGGTGAAAGCCCCTACTCCAGGATACCCCCCCGAGCCTTGCCCTGGTGAAAGCCCCTACTCCAGGATACCCCCCGGAGCCTTGCCCTGGTGAAAGCCCCTACTCCAGGATACCCCCCGGAGCCTTGCCCTGGTGAAAGCCCCTACTCCAGGAACCTTGCCTTTTAAAATGGCTTCTCCATGTTAAAAAGGTTAAGCTAAAGGAGGTCAACACACCAGAAAGAGGAATGGGCCAGATGATTCAGAAAGAGGAACGGGCCAGCTGACCCAGAAAGAGGAACGGGCCAGCTGACCCAGAAAGAGGAACGGGCCAGCTGATTCAGAAAGAGGAACGGGCCAGATGATTCAGAAAGAGGAATGGGCCAGCTGATTCAAAAAAGAGGCACGGGCCAGCTGATTCAGAAAGAGGAACGGGCCAGCTGATTCAGAAAGAGGAACGGGCCAGCTGATCCAGAAAGAGGAACGGGCCAGCTGATTCAGAAAGAGGCACGGGCCAGCTGATTCAGAAAGAGGAACGGGCCAGCTGATTCAGAAAGAGGAACGGGCCAGATGATTCAAAAAAGAGGAAAGGGCCGGCTGATTCAAGACAGACAGACAGACAGACAGACAGACAGACAGACAGACAGACAGACAGACAGACAGACAGACAGACAGACAGACAGACAGACAGACAGACAGACAGACAGACAGTGTGCTTGTGCTTGTGCTTGTGTGTGTTCCTGCTTTCATATTTGTTTGCATACTGATTGACACATCTTTCCCAGACAACAGAGTGTACCTGTGGAATACTGCCAACCCAGCCTGCAACACATGTATATGATCTGTGAGAGAACAACCAATACATTTTATATCAGGTTGGAAATTCAAGTGTGTGTGTGTGTGTGTCTGTGTGTCCGTGTGTGTCTGTGTGTCGGCGTGTCCGTGTCTGTTTGTGTGTGTGTGTGTGTGTGTGTGTGTGTGTGTGTGTGTGTCTGAAGCTACCTACTCAGTGAATGTGTCAGAAAAGAGAGAAGCACAAGCCTCAGAGTGCTTCCCCAACAACTACCCACCACATACACACACCAACCAATGCCCATAGCTCAGAAACAAGAAAGCAGGGAGTACGAGTGTAATAAGATTGAAGTAGGAAGGGAGTACAGAGTGCTGTAAGGGTCAAATGTTTTAAAATACCAACAACAAAGACAGGAGGGGAGGAGAGGCCCAGGGCATGGTCAGATAGATCATAGACACAATGGAGCCCTACAGCTCTCTCTCTCTCTCTCTCTCTCTCTCTCTCTCTCTCTCTCTCTCAAAGAGCAAAAATTTAGAAATACCACCTACAATGGCTCATGTATGACATGGTGGGAGTTATTGTCTCACACTATATATACAGCAGAATATGGACACCCCTTCATACAGCAGTATATGGACACCCCTTCATACATTATATATACAGCAGGATGAGGACACCCCTTCATACACTATATATACAGCAGGATGAGGACACCCCTTCACACACTATATATACAGCAGTATATGGACACCCCTTCATACACTATATATACAGCAGTATGAGGACACCCCTACATATAGTATATACAGTTGAAGTCGGAAGTGTACATACACCTTAGCCAAATACATTTAAACTCAGTTTTTCACAATTCCTGACATTTAATCCTAGTAAAAATTCCCTGTCTTAGGTCAGTTAGGATCACCACTTTATTTTAAGAATGTGAAATGTCAGAATAATAGTAGAGAGAATGATTTATTTCAGCTTTTATTTCTTTCATCACATTCCCAGTGGGTCAGAAGTTTACACACACTCAATTAGTATTTGGTAGCATTGCCTTTAAATTGTTTAACTTGGGTCAAACTTTTCGGGTAGCCTTCCACAAGCTTCCCACAATAAGTTGGGTGAATTTTGGCCCATTCCTCCTAACAGAGCTGGTGTAACTGAGTCAGGTTTGTATGTCTCCTTGCTCGCACACACTTTTTCAGTTCTGCCCACAAATTTTCTATAGGATTGAGGTCAGGGATTTGTGATGGCCACTCCAATACCTTGACTTTGTTGTCCTTAAGCTATTTTGCCACGACTTTGGAAGTATGTTTGGGGTCATTGTCCATTTGGAAGACCAATTTACAACCAAGCTTTAACTTCCTGATTGATGTCTTGAGATGTTGCTTCAATACATCCACATAATTTTCCTGCCTCATGATGCCATCTATTTTGTGAAGTGCACCAGTCCCTCCAGCAGCAAAGCACCCCCACAACATGATGCTGCCACCCCCGTGCTTCACGGTTGGGATGGTGTTCTTCGGCTTCCAAGCCTCTCCCTTTTTCCTCCAAACACAACGATGGTCGTTATGGCCAAACAGTTATATTTTTGTTTCATCAGACCAGAAGACATTTCTACAAAAAGTAAGATATTTTTCCCCATGCGCAGTTGCAAACCGTAGTCTGGCTTTTTTATGGTGGTTTTGGAGCAGTGGCTTCTTCCTTGCTGAGCGGACTTTCAGGTTATGTTGATATAGGACTCATTTTACTGTGGATATAGATACTTTTGTACCTGTTTCCTCCAGCATCTTCACAAGGTCCTTTGCTGTTGTTCTGGGATTGATTTGCACTTTTCACACCAAAGTACCTTCATCTCTAGGAGACAGAACGCGTCTCCTTCCTGAGTGGTATGATGGCTGCATGGTCCCATGATGTTTATACTTGCGTACTATTGTTTGTACAGATGAACGTGGTACCTTCAGGCGTTTGGAAATTGCTCCCAAGGATGAACCAGACTTGTGGAGGTCTACATTTTTATTCTGAGGTCTTGGCTGAATTCTTTTGATTTTCCCATGATGTCAAGCAAAGAAGCATTGAGTTTGAAGGTAGGCCTTGAAATACATCCACAGGTACACCTCCAATTGACTCAAATGATGTCAATTAGCCTTTCAGAAGCTTCTAAAGCCATGACATCAATATCTGGAATTTTACAAGCTGTTTATTAAAGGCACAGTCAACTTAGTGTATGTAAACTTCTGACCCACTGGAATAGTGATACAGTGAATTATAAGTGAAATAATCTGTCTGTAAACAATTGTTGGAAAAATGACTTGTGTCATGCACAAAGTAGGTGTCCTAACCGACTTGCCAAAACAATTCTTTGTTTACCAGAAATTTGTGGAGTGGTTGAAAAACGAGTTTGAATAACTCCAACCTAAGTGTATGTAAACTTCCGACTTCAACTGTATACAACAGTATGTGGACACCCCTTCAAATGAGTGGATTCGGCTATTTCAGCCACACCCGTTGCTGACAGGTGTATAAAATCAAGCACACAGCCATGCAATCTCCATAGACAAACATTGGTGTTAGAATGGCCTTACTGAAAAGCTCAGTAACTTTCAACATTGGCACGGTCATAGGATGCCACCTTTCCAAAAAGTCAGTTCGTCAAATTTCTGCCTTGCTAGAGCTGCCCCGGTCAACTGTATAGGAAAAACAATGGCACAGCCGCGAAATGGTAGGCCACACAAACTCACAGAATGGAACGTCCGAGTGCTGAAGCACAACACTCACACTCACTGCCTCTGGAAGCAACGTCAGCACAATAACTTTTCGTCGTGGAGCTTCATGAAATGGGTTTCTATGGCCGAGCAGCCGCACACAAGCCTAAGATCACCATGCGCAATGCCATGCGTAGGTTGGAATGAGGAATCAGTGAAGGGAAATCTTAATGCTAAGGCATACAATGACATTCTAGATGATTCTGTGTTTCTAACTTTTGGCAACAGTTTGGGGAAGGACCTTTCCTGTTTCAGCATGACAATGCCTCCATGCAAAAAGCGAGGTCCTTACAGAAACGTTTGTCGAAATCGATATGGAAGAACTTGACTAGCCTGCGCATAGCCCTGACCTCAACCCCATCGAACACCTTTGGGATGAATTGGACGCTGACTGCGAGCCAGACCTAATCGCCCAACATCAGTGCCCGACCTCACTAATGCTCTTGTGGCTGAATGGAAGCAAGTCCCCGCAGTAATGTTCCAACATCTATTGGAAACCCAATACAAATGAATGGAAGTACGGAGATAGTTGTGTGCCAACATACACAAGGGGTTAAATATGTGTAAAAAACAATACAAAAATAATCCTGAGCTGTTTTATATCTAGATATAGGACAGACACTTCAAATCGTTATTCCTTGAATACATTATTTTTTTGTGTCTTTTTTGCCATTTGTGAATGCGTTATTCAATGTGTTTCTATGGACAAATTAGTAAAGACCAAATTCAATATATTCTCAAAAAAAAGGTTTAAATATTTTTGTTGATACCTAAAGGGGCCCTAAAGTTCTACATCAAATAGGTAAATGATCCACGGTGTGACCGTCTTGAAACTATTCCGATTTGTTAATTCAGTAGAACCCCACCCCTTTCAGAGGTTAATAGTATGCTGGATTTAATTATGCGGTTTAGGTACATTGGAATGCAGTGGCTGTACAGTAACATGCAAAATACGACATCAGAGCTCAGGCTCTGTAACGGGTTTTGGCTGAAAAGCTGTTCTTAACTTGAGCACCGCCACGAAACAAGAAGTTGCCCCCATTCCTCCTGGTAATTGGGGAAACTTTGAAAAATGTTTTGTTGTCTGTGTAAATGCTTTTTAAATTAAGAGGACTCGATAATTTTGAGAAAAAAAATTGACATTGAGGATTATAACCTCTACGGGCTACGGGGGCAGTATTGAGAATTTTTGAAAAAATATGTGCCCATTTTTAACTGCCACCTACACCAACTCAGAAGCTAGGATATGCATATTATTACCAGATTTGGATAGAAAACACTCTGAATTTTCTAAAACAGTTTGAATGGTGTCTGTAAGTATAACAAAACTCATATTGCAGGCAAAAACCTGTGAAAAATAGATTTAAAAAAATGAGAATTTTGTGACTGTACTATTTAGTGTCATTGTTTTATAGATACCACAGTGAGAAAGGATTCAGTTCGCAACTCCTACTGCTTCCACTAGATGTCAACGATCTTTATAAAGTTGTTGGAAGCATCTGTCATGAATACAGACCGAATTAGAAAGCTTACAAGTTGACACGTCATCACTTCATTTTTTGCGCCTGCGCATGAATCTGAGAAGAGTGTCTTTGTCATAATCGTTTATTCTAGACACTTGATAGGTTGTGTGAAAATATTACTGATGTTTACTGATGTTTCACGTTAAAAATGGACCAAAAGATTAATGCTAAACAACGTTTGACATGTTTGAACAAACATAAATAGATTATTTACTAGGTTTTTTTTAGCTTTTCGGCGTGACTTTACACTGCCCACCTCATTTTGTGGGAGCCTACTGAACGCTAACTATTTGGACATAAATTATGAACTTTGTCAAAAGAAACCACATTTGTTCTGGACCTGGGATCGCTGGCAGCGCCTTCGATGGAGATAATCAAAGGTAAGGGGATATTTAGAATGTTATTATCGATATTAGATGATGCTAATGCTAACGGTATAGCTTAGCTTAGCTTAGCTTAGCTTATAGCTTAGCTTATGTTGTTAGCATAGTACCCAGTTTATAGCAAAATGTGATTTCCCAGTAAAGTTATTTTGAGATCTGGCCATTCGGTAGCAATTACGAGATGATAATATATTATTCTTTGAATGACAATATTATAATTTACCAATGTTTTCGAATAGTAATTCCGTGATTTGTAATGCTGGATTCACTGGGAGCATTCGAGCCGAAAAAAATTCTGAATTTCACCGCGACTGTAAATGCTGTTTTTGGATATAAATATGAACTTGATGGAACTAAAAATGCATGTATTGTCTAACATAATGCCCTATGAGTGTCATCTGATGCAGATTGTCAAAGGTAAGTGCATAATTCTAGCTAGTTTTCTGTCTGTTGATGCCCTTCTTTGAATTGGCTAAACATTACACGCAGCTATTGTCAATGTACTCTCCTCACATAACCTAACTTTATGCATTCTCCGTAAAGCCTCTGAAAATCGGACAGCGTGGTTAGATTTAGGAGATATATCTTTCAAATGGAGGAAAATAGTTGATTATTTGATTATTTGAAATCATTACTCTTGCAGTTTTGAATTCCCCGCCATGGTCACATGACAATGAATCCCAATACCGGGATAAGATCCTGCCCCCTGGCCTCAACAGGATAATAAATACAGCTTTGATTGTCATACACAAGTAAGCCAAACACCTGTAAGTCCAAATGTGCACTTTACATTTCCATATCATGAAACTCATGTCATATACAGTGTCAACGTTTATGATCACGATGTTTGATGTACAGTTACAAGATGACATGGCGTCATACCCTGGTTGTTGTGAACAGAACGAGCCTATGTTTGTCTACTGTGAAGAAAATGTGCTGCTGCACACGCACCCATGACTCCTTTCTATGCGTACCAAAATGGTGATATTGAATTGCCTAACACCGTAAGATTGCATTTAATAACATAGCTAGTCATGTTGACAATAGAATAAACTTTAAAAAATCGTACACACCTGACCCAGATTGGGATTTATAATGAGCTGTTTTGGGGATTGCGTTAACAACAGGAAGTGTGATGTCGGGGATGCAGGGTTTGTGTTCCAAACAAAACAACTACCAGTGTTTTGCTCTAGTTCCTCAACTGCACAGCTATTTCAAGACTCTTCTTTGAGTCATAAAAATGCATTGAAATGACTTAGGAACTGCACAGTTTGGAGAGGGGAGGCCACCTGCATACACCTGTTATGTCCTCTCAATCAAACCCACAGTTTGGAGGGGTGTGGCCACCTGTGTAACCGATGTGAAATGGCTAGTTAGTTAGCGGTAGTGCGCGCTAATAGCGGTTCAATCGGTGACATCACTCACTCTGCGACCTTAAGTAGTTGTTCCCCTTGTGTTGCAAGGGGAACAACCATCGTTACCCATCGCGCTTTTGTGGCGCGATGGGTAACGATGCTTTGTGGGTGTCAGTTGTTGATGTGTGCAGACGGTCCCTGGTTCAAGCCCGGGTTGGGGCGAAGAGAGGGACGGAACCTACACTGTTACACCTGCATACACCTGTTATGTCCTCTCACTCAAACCCTTGTCATTTTTTTGACTTATGTTGCACCTTACTAAAAACTTCCAGGAATATTCTTATCATGATACTGAATGTATTTCCATAGTATTTTCGGATTTCGTTATCAACAAATGCTGTGAAAAGTTCAGTGAATGTAAAATACGCATCAAATCAACAGTGTAATGTTTGGATTCAGTCTTGAGTCAGGTGAACTGTTTTATCCTCAACTGTGCTATAATAATTTCCCCATTATCTACAAACTGTTCCCTTTTCAGTTGCTGCCATGGTTACACATATACTTTTTATATTTCGTCTGAAAGAAACATTTCAATATAAACCAATCCATATATAGGCCAATTCCCACGACTGTAAAGGGTTAATTAACAGTGGCTTTGGTGACCGCTGTTGTTGTTGTTTGAACTGTAGATTTCCACTTTAAGTAATGTGCAACATAAAGTTTCTTCATGACCTAGCCACAAGAGACTGCTCTGTGAAAACAGTATTTTCCCCTGGAGTGGGCTAAGCAGAATGAAAAGCCTGAAGTAGTGCTATTTGATAGATGTGTCCTGGCTAGCGTCCCAGACTTCCGTGGCTGCCCCTCACAACCCTGGATACCTAATTGACCCCAGCTCAGACTCATTCCGCCCCAGGTCCGCAGCCTGAAACAAATTGGTACACTCGTGTAGAAGACAATTGCATTCTCAAACAAACAATCATACAGTACCTGGTAAAAAAAGAAGAAGAAAATCAAGGTGCCTACTTCATATGGACAATACAGTTAAACTAAGGCTGTGATTAAATCTGAGCCACACTAAAGTGATAAAGCACAGATTACTATACACTGCGTATTTTAAAGGCAGAGATTACATTAACGCCAAACCCATAGAATATATTTAATTGAAAATGATATGGTTACCATGGGTGCAGTTCCTGTTTATCTGATGAAGTCAGGCAAAATACTTTGTAGAAACATTAACAGATGATTTCTCCCTATTGGCATGACATACATTTATTTCCTTAGTTACTGCAGACAGACATCACATCCTGGTCTTTCCTTAGTTACTGCAGACAGACATCACATCCTGGTCTTTCCTTAGTTACTGCAGACAGACATCACATCCTGGTCTTTCCTTAGTTACTGCAGACAGACATCACCATCACATCCTGGTCTTTCCTTAGTTACTGCAGACAGACATCACCATCACATCCTGGTCTTTCCTTAGTTACTGCAGACAGACATCACATCCTGGTCTTTCCTTAGTTACTGCAGACAGACATCACATCCTGGTCTTTCCTTAGTTACTGCAGACAGACATCACATCCTGGTCTTTCCTTAGTTACTGCAGACAGACATCACATCCTGGTCTTTCCTTAGTTACTGCAGACAGACATCACATCCTGGTCTTTCCTTAGTTACTGCAGACAGACATCACATCCTGGTCTTTCCTTAGTTACTGCAGACAGACATCACATCCTGGTCTTTCCTTAGTTACTGCAGACAGACATCACCATCACATCCTGGTATTTCCTTAGTTACTGCAGACAGACATCACCATCACATCCCAGTGACATCATGCTGTATTTTCTTACTACCGAGAAAACACTGTACTGTTGACGTATTGATACGCTAAATGAAAACGGCTGGTCAATCACTAACGTCGTACACAGGACCAGCTGGTCACAGAACTATTTCGTAATAAATCAACATCCAATCTTTGTTGGTTGTGTATTTGTCATAGTCAACGTCTCCCGGGAAAGACGCTTTTACAGCGGAGAAGTCACACAGAGATGTAATATTTCCCATCATTTTGTATTGGTAATAATGAGAACGACAGTTACGGTCTCTCTGATAGAACACGAACCTGGCAGGGTCTCAGCAGGAGGGGAATCAGCAGGGCGCTGAAACTACAATGCTGTGGATCACACTAATGGGGACAACCTCGCTGAATGAAACTCCAACTATTCAGGGGGTCAGCAAAACTCTCCAAAGATGTCACGCACTTTCATAAGAGGTATCTGGAACAGTCACATAGAGATTCAAGTGTTTTTTCCCCACTTTTTTTTTCAAAATCATAATGATGAGACTCAGGCAGTTACAGTGGTGACTGTGTAACACTCTAATAATGCATAGACCTGTCAGTGTCTTAACAGGGGGGGAAGACTAGGCAGAACACATCACACCGCAGATCAAGGTACAAATACTGACAGCCTCCCAGAAGAAAAAAACCCCACAACTATTCAGGGTCAGCACTTCCCGCACAGAGAGGTTATTTATCTTTCTCTGTGTCTGTCATGTCACTGCTCTCCAACTGAACGAGAGAACAACTCTACAACTATATTACAGTACTACTCTACAACTATATTACAGTACTACTCTACACATATATAACAGTACTACTCTACAGATATATTACAGTACTACTCTACAGATATATTACAGTACTACTCTACAACTATATAAAACAGTACTACTCTACAGCTATATTACAGTACTACTCTACAACTATATAACATTACTACTCTATAGCTATATAACAGTACTACTCTACAACTATATACAGTGAGGGAAAAAAGTATTTGATCCCCTGCTGATTTTGTATGTTTGCCCACTGACAAAGAAATGATCAGTCTATAATTTTAATGGTAGGTTTATTTGAACAGTGAGAGAGACAGAATAACAACAAAACAATTCTGAAAAATGCATGTCAAATATGGTATAAATTGATTTGCATTTTAATGAGGGAAATAAGTATTTGACCCCCTCTCAATCAGAAAGATTTCTGGCTCCCAGGTGTCTTTTATTCAGGTAACGAGCTGAGATTAGGAGCACACTCTTAAAGGGAGTGCTCCTAATCTCAGTTTGTTACCTGTATAAAGGATACCTGTCCACAGAAGCAATCAATCAATCAGATTCCAAACTCTCCACCATGGCCAAGACCAAAGATCTCTCCAAGGATGTCAGGGACAAGATTGTAGACCTACACAAGGCTGGAATGGGCTACAAGACCATCGCCAAGCAGCTTGGTGAGAAGGTGACAACAGTTGGTGTGATTATTCGCAAATGGAAGAAACAATCTTGTCAATGATCTCAAGGCAGCTGGGACCATAGTCAACAAGAAAACAATTGGTAACACACTACGCCGTGAAGGACTGAAATCATGCAGCGCCCGCAAGGTCCCCCTGCTCAAGAAAGCACATATACATGCCCCTCTGAAGTTTGCCAATGAACATCTGAATGATTCAGAGGACAACTGGGTGAAAGTGTTGTGGTCAGATGACACCAAAATGGAGCTCTTTGGCATCAACTCAACTCGCCGTGTGTGGAGGAGGAGGAATGCTGCCTATGACCCCAAGAACACCATCCTCACCGTCAAACATGGAGGTGAAACATTATGCTTTGGGGGTGTTTTACTGCTAAGGGGACAGGACAACTTCACCGCATCATTTGACGGGGCCATGTACTGTCAAATCTTGGGTGAGAACCTCCTTCCCTCAGCCAGGACATTGAAAATGGGTCGTGGATGGGTATTCCAGAATGACAATGACCCAAAACACACGGCCAAGGCAACAAAGGAGTGGCTCAAGAAGAAGCACATTAAGGTCTTGGAGTGGCCTAGCCAGTCTCCAAACCTTAATCCCATAGAAAATCTGTGGAGGGAGCTGAAGGTTCGAGTTGCCAAACGTCAGCCTCGAAACCTTAATGACTTGGAGAAGATCTGCAAAGAGGAGTGGGACAAAATCCCTCCTGAGATGTGTGCAAACCTGGTGGCCAACTACAAGAAGCGTCTGACCTCTGTGATTGTCAACAAGGGTTTTGGCACCAAGTACTAAGTCATGTTTTGCAGAGGGGTCAAATACTTATTTCCCTCCATAAAACGCAAATAATTTTATAACATTTTTGACATGCGTTTTTCTGGATTTTTTGTTGTTGTTATTCTGTCTCTCACTGTTCAAATAAACCTACCATTAAAATTATAGACTGATCATTTCTTTGTCAGTGGACAAACGTACAAAATCAGCAGGGGATCAAATACTTTTTTCCCCCACTGTAATAGTACTACTCTACAACTATATAACAGTAGTACTCTACAACTATATAACAGCACTACTATCCAGCTATATAACAGTACTACTATCCAGAGAGACACATAAATACTTTGAAAGTAAGTTTTGAGTGTAAAGTCCTTGACAATGTGTTTCTCTCGATCCCCAGGTTTGAGGAATCCAATGTAATCCAGCTGCCCTGGACACACACACACAGACGCACACACACACACACACACACACACACACACACACACACACACACACACACACACACACACACACACACACACACACACACACACATTACATCACAGAATATATGTTAACATCTTCAAGTCTAACTGGTATAATGAGCTCATTATGACTTACAGAAATGTCATCCCCAGTGTGTGTGTGTTTGTGCGCATGCGTGCGTGCGTGTGTGTGTGTGTCTGTCTGTCTGATTGGGAACTTGTTATTTTATAGAGGGACAGCTGTGAGGGATGCCATCTCGTGGGTCAGAACAGCAGAACCGTAGGCCACACGCTCACAAGACCTGACCTCCTGCTTTCAAATGTCAGACACTGCCTTACAGTTGAAGTTCCCATGGAAAATAGCTGTTTCGCTGCTCAGCGGGATAATTGGTTTATTTTAATATTGAGTTTTGCACGTTGCAGAAATAATCGGTGTGAGATGTAAATGTATCCGTCCGTCCGTCCGTCCGTCCGTCCGTCCGTGTGTATATATATATATATATATATATGAGGCATACACACATGTCATACTTGTATCCTACTTCATGGAGGGAATGAAAACATATATGCCCAGCTCCAATGACTTCTATTCCAATCCAATGATTTCCATTTACACAGAACAAGTAGAACACACTGTTCAGTCGCAGCCCCGTGACATAGTAGGAATCTCAATGGGTGTAGGCTAGCCTACTGAGGATCGTCATCCATTTCTACCTAATTTGGGGGGATGGCGTGTAGTCGTATTCTTCCTGTTTCCTGTATCCTTTGACTGTCTGCTACACTAAACAACATCCCAGGTTCCCAGCCTCCTCTGTCTTTCCCTAAACGGAGAAAAAAACAAAACCACTTAGGTGAGATCTTGCAGACTGGATCGGGCAGGACACTTTCCAATGAAATCACATCTCCAGACATGACAGGTGTGACTGGCCAATTAGTGGTCTGGGAGAGTTAACGAGTCTAAGAGCATGTCCAATGGGATGCCTTGGAACACACACACACACACACACACACACACACACACACACACACACACACCCTGACAGAGACATCATGTAACATCTCCCACACTAATGACAAGCTCCTCCAGACTGACATCCAATTACTTAATTATCAGCAGCAAACGGATCACACACTTGTTGAGCAATGAGGCTCCTGCCAAAACCCTGCTGTCGTTATCAAGGATCTCTTCATGCAGAGACATAGCCAAAACCCTGCTGTCGCTATCAAGGATCTCTTCATGCAGAGAGATAGCCAAAACCCTGCTGTCGCTATCAAGGATCTCTTCATGCAGAGAGATAGCCAAAACCCTGCTGTCGTTATCAAGGATCTCTTCATGCAGAGACATAGCCAAAACACTGCTGTCGTTATCGAGGGTCTCTTCATGCAGAGACATAGCCAAAACCCTGCTGTCGTTATCAAGGATCTCTTCATGCAGAGACATAGCCAAAACCCTGCTGTCGTTATCGAGGGTCTCTTCATGCAGAGACATAGCCAAAACCCTGCTGTCGCTATCAAGGATCTCTTCATGCAGAGAGATAGCCACAACCCTGCTGTCGCTATCAAGGATCTCTTCATGCAGAGAGATAGCCACAACCCTGCTGTCGCTATCAAGGATCTCTTCATGCAGAGAGATAGCCACAACCCTGCTGTCGTTATCAAGGATCTCTTCATGCAGAGACATAGCCACAACCCTGCTGTCGTTATCAAGGATCTCTTCATGCAGAGACATAGCCAAAACCCTGCTGTCGCTGTCAAGGGTCTCTTCATGCAGAGACATAGCCAAAACCCTGCTGTCGTTATCGAGGGTCTCTTCATGCAGAGACATAGCCAAAACCCTGCTGTCGTTATCAAGGATCTCTTCATGCAGAGAGATAGCCAAAACCCTGCTGTCGCTATCAAGGATCTCTTCATTCAGAGAGATAGCCAAAACCCTGCTGTCGTTATCAAGGATCTCTTCATGCAGAGAGATAGCCAAAACCCTGCTGTCGTTATCAAGGATCTCTTCATGCAGAGAGATAGCCAAAACCCTGCTGTCGTTATCAAGGATCTCTTCATGCAGAGAGATAGCCAAAACAAGTTCAGAGGAAAAACAAAAGCAAGACTCAAACAAGTTTATACTGTATGTTGGTGCCAAAAGTGCCAAATGATTTGCAAGTCCTTTTCGAGGTCACACACACACACGTACACACACACACACACACACACACCCAACCAAAAACATACACACACACACACACACACCCAACCAAAAACACACACACACACACACACCCAACCAAAAACACACACACACACACACACAAACACACACAGATACAGACACACAAATTGAGGGGTTGGTATGTTCATGAAGCCATCATCCAGCCACCATCAAAGTATTCTCTTCAACAACAATGCCTGACAAACATAATTGCAATATGTTGTTTTGGGGAAATATATGGCCTCTGTTGTTGCCTGCCACTATGTCAAGGGGCACCTTGTCTGGACCTTCTCTGTTTAGAATGTGCCACATTCATATCTACCTAGAAATGCAAAAGACTAGTAGCTATCAATAACCCTGTTCCTGTCCCTGTCTCCGGAAGCAGCGTCAAGATAAGAATCCTAACCCCCAGGAGATGAGCAGTGTCAAGGTAGGAATCCTAACCCCAGGAGATGAGCAGTGTCAAGGTAGGAATCCTAACCCCCAGGAGATGAGCACTGTCAAGGTAGGAATCCTAACCCCCAGGAGATGAGCAGTGTCAAGGTAGGAATCCTAACCTCAGGAGATGAGCAGTGTCAAGGTATGAATCCTAACCTCAGGAGATGAGCAGTGTCAAGGTAGGAATCCTAACCCCAGGAGATGAGCAGTGTCAAGGTATGAATCCTAACCTCAGGAGATGAGCAGTGTCAAGGTATGAATCCTAACCTCAGGAGATGAGCAGTGTCAAGGTATGAATCCTAACCCCAGGAGATGAGCAGTGTCAAGGTATGAATCCTAACCCCAGGAGATGAGCAGTGTCAAGGTATGAATCCTAACCCCCAGGAGATGAGCAGTGTCAAGGTATGAATCCTAACCCCCAGGAGATGAGCAGCGTCAAGGTATGAATCCTAACCCCAGGAGATGAGCAGTGTCAAGGTATGAATCCTAACCTCAGGAGATGAGCAGTGTCAAGGTATGAATCCTAACCTCAGGAGATGAGCAGTGTCAAGGTATGAATCCTAACCTCAGGAGATGAGCATGGCATGTTGTAGGTCACATCATATGTCCCTTGTCCCTGTCCCTGTCCCCGCGAAAAGCATCCCTGTCCCCGTGAAAAGCATCCCTGTCATCCTTGACCCCAGGCATTTGGTGGCATGTCGGAAGCCACATGAATATTCAGCATTGATTGAAATGTAGCCTACATGGATTTCCTACTGGGCACTACAAAGACCCCTCTACTATCCTCACTACACAGACAGTTCAAAGGGAAGTTCCTTTTGATGTATCGGATAAAGAAACTCGTAGAAAATTGGAACCACCATGTCAGAACTCAATCAAACAGCCTCTATTTATATTTGAAAGAGAAAAGGGTTTTGTGGGTCTTCAATAACCTAGTTTCATTGACTAAACATAACAGGCAGAAACATAACATTCAATAACAGGTAATTTAATTTGTTGCTACATCATTTCTATAAACTACATGGATGAATGAGGAATGGTTCAAGTAGTGGGGATGTTCTCTTGAGGAGCTAACGCTGTACTTGTGGTGACACACAGAAACTCTCTCTCACACACACACACACACACACACACACACACACACACACACACACACACACACACACACACACACACACACACACACACACACACACAAAGGATGACTTGGGTCGATGGCACACATCAGACTCCATGTCAAGGCAGCATCGTACGCGATAGTGTCTGAAAATATCAATAACATTTCAGTAATATATCAGTAATATGTCAGTAATATATCAGTATTGTATCAGTAATATATCAGTAATATGTCAGTAATATATCAGTACTATGTCAGTAAAATTATGTATTATATCAGTAATATATCAGTAATATGTCAGTAATATGTCAGTAATATATCAGTAATATATCAGAAATTTGTCAGTAATATGTCAGTAATATATCAGTAATATATCAGTACTATATCAGTAATATATCAGTAACATGTCAGTAATATATCAGTAATATATCAGTACTATATCAGTAATATATCAGTAATATGTCAGTAATATTTCAGTAATATGTCAGTTATATATCAGTAAAATATCAGTAATATGTCAGTAATATATCAGTAATATGTCAGTAATATGTCAGTAATATAATAGTAATATAATAGTAATATGTCAGTAATATATCAAACTCGTAGAATATTGTAACCACCATGTCAGAACTCAAACAGCCTCCATTCATATTTGAAAGAGAAAAGGGTTTTGTGGGTCTTCAATGACCTAGTTTCATTGGCTAAACATAACAGGCAGTAACATAACATTGTTATACTCTTGTGAATTCTATGTTTTTTACTAGATTACTTGTAGTTTTTCATGTTCTTTGTCTTTAATCTTTGTAATGACTTGGTGCTGCCTATCTTGGCCAGGACGCTCTTGAAAAAGAGATTTTAAATCTGAATGAGCCCTTCCTGGTTAAATAAAAGTTTAATAATAAACATAACATTCACTAACACGTGATTTAATTTGTTACACCACTTCTATAAACTACATGGATAAATGAGGGATGGTTCAAGTTACGGCCCCAACGCATCTGAACAAGAGGAACAACCATGTGAGAATGCTGTTCATTGACTACAGTTCAGCAATCAACACTATTGTTCCCTCCAAGCTCGTCACAAAGCTCAGAGACCTGGGTCTGGACACTACCCTCTGCAACTGGATCCTGGACTTCCTGACGGGCAGACCACAGGCTGTGAGGATTGGCAACAACACCTCCGCCTTACAATGACCCTAAGCATGATGGGATATTAATTGCTTAATTAACTCATGAACCACACCTGTGTGGAAGCGAACGCTTTTAATATACTTTGTATCCCTCATTTACTCAAGTGTTTTCCCCTATGTCAAAGTTAGGATTTGGCCCATGTTGTACAACACTGAACACTGGTGAAATCACAAGTTGCATAGCCTCCTTGTCACGTCCTGACCAGTAAAAGGGGTCATTTGTCATTGTAGTATGGTCAGGGCGTGGCAGGGGGTGTTTTTTTGTGTGTTTTGGGGGTTGGTTTGTTTAGAGGGGATTGGTTCTAGTTTTCATTTTCTATTTTTATTTTCTATGTGTGGCCGAGTATGGTTTCCAATCAGAGGCAGGTGTCTTTCGTTGTCTCCGATTGGAAGCCATACTTAGGCAGCTCTTTTTTTCCTTTGGGTTTGTGGGTGGTTGTTTTTTTTTTCGTATAGTTTTAGTACCTTACGTAACTGTCGTTTTGTCGTTTGTTGGTTTTTTGTTTTAGTGTTCACTTTACTCAATAATAAAAGAAGATGATCACTCTACACGCTGCACCTCGGTCTGTCCCTTACGACGCATAAGACACACCTTGAATACCTCATTGGTAACTAAATGACTGAATGCACTGAAGCAGTTAGAGAAACTGTTCTTATGTCCATCAACACAGGCATTATTGCTCAACCATTTTCCATTGCCAATTTCCTCCGAGGTGATACACAACAAACCGTTTGGCTCTATTGGTATCACCATAGAAACCCACTTCACCACACGTCCCTACCAACACAGCACAATCAGAGCCCACCACACACACACACAGACGCACACACGCACACACACACACACACACACACACACACACACACACACACACACACACACACACAGCAATCAGAGCTCACCTCACACCACCAACCTTGAGAGAAAATCAAAATAGCCAAATTGATTAGTCATAGGAATCAGAACTAATAAAGCCAATGCAATGCCCCTGTTTAATGGGCCTAACACACAGACGAGCATTCATCAAATTCCATTGCAGGAAGACATGATAGGCTACACCCCAGTAAGCACGGACCGATGGTGACGTCTACTGAACGTCTTTTTTTGGTCATCTCCGGACCAGCAGTTTTTTTTTTTTGGTACAGTCCAGACCAGCTTTGATTCCCACATTCACGGACATTGGTTTTTGGTCCAATATGGACCAGCCTTGATTTGTTCCAAACATAGAGGTTTATAAATTACATCTTTTCAACTTTCATTCAGAATGGCCCAGAGGCGGGCAGAATGGATTTTCCCACCTTACCCCTTCCAGACCAGAAGACACAGGCTGATATCATCATGTTAATGGACTCAGAAGAAGAAGAAAAAAGCACAGCTCGGGTCGCCGAGCCACATAATCATCCATTTCGGGAGCAACAACCTGGCGGGCCCAGCAGGACAGGGTGGCCATGTCACTGAGGTGGGTGATTGAAAAGACCACCACCACATTCCCCCAACTCCAACCCCCTTCCAACCCCCAACTCCAAAATGGTGGTATCCACTCTCCTTCAAAGGATAGATTTTCACCCTGCCACCGTTCAATCAACGCCAGCTTCTCCCGGGACTGTGCCCAGCAGCCAAACGGACACCTGGCCCACCATCATACCCTCTACCTGGACTGGCAGTATGACCAAGTACACCTGGCCCACCATCATACCCTCTACCTGGACTGGCAGTACGACCAAGTACACCTGGCCCACCATCTTACCCTCTACCTGGACTGGCAGTACGACCACGTACACCTGGCCCACCATCATACCCTCTACCTGGACTGGCGGTACGACCACGTACACCTGGCACACCATCATACCCTTTACCTGGACTGGCAGTACGACCATGTACACCTGTACAAAGAGGCAGCCCCCCTCCCACAGCCCCAGCCCCTCCCTCCCCCCCTGCCTCGCGGCTGAACCGTTGTTGCTCCTAGACGTTTCCACTTCATAATAACAACACTTACAGTTGACCGGGGCAGCTCTAGCAGGGCAGACATTTTATAAATGGACATGTTGGAAAGGTGGCATCCTATGACAGTGCCACGTTGAAAGTCACTGAGCTCTTCAGTAAGGCCATTCCACTGCCAATGTTTGTCTATGGAGATTGCATGTCTGCGTGCTTGATTTTATACTCCTGTAACCAACAAGTGTGGCTAAACTAGCCGCATCCACTAATTTGAAGTGGTGTCCAAATACTTTTGTATATATAGTGTAGCTCCACATTGACTTTTAAAAATATATATTTTTTATTTCACCTTTATTTCACTAAGCAAGTCAGTTAAGAACAAATTCTTATTTACAAAGACAGCCTAGGAACAGTGGGCTAACTGCCTTGTTCAGGGGCAGAATGACATGAGATTCGATCGACTAACCTTTTGGTTACTAGCCCAATGCTCTAACCACTAAACTACCTGCCGCACATGATTGGTTGACGGTAGGTGAGGGCGAGAGTTCCTGTATAAACACAAACTCACTTCCTTGACAACATCCTTCACAACAGCTCTGCGCTGCTCCGCGAAGCGCAAGAAGTATGAACGCCCGGACTTCAGCAGAGGCCATATCAAACGTTAATGCTGTACGGCCAATGACCACGGAGCGCCTTTAAGCTACTTTATTAACCAGAGCTGATACAGGATGAGGGAAAGCAGCCTGGAGGAGGGGCCTCGCGGTGCGAGCGAGTGAAACGAGAGCAAACAGGGAGGGAGAGGCAGCGACCAACCGAGCTGATTTGCGCTAGTAGACTGAAAGGCTCTGCATGGTCAATCCGTCTGAGTTGGCCGTACAGCATTTGTATCAACAGCAACATGGGGAAAATATTCTGCACCATCATGAATAGCAGATTACTGCACATTCTCAGTAAATACAATGTCCTGAGTAAAAAGTCAAATTGGATTCCTACCAAATGATTGAATATCAGACTTTTGTGAATAAAATTTAATGCAAATATATTTTTTCCTACTTTGTTATCTGCAACAGTTCTGTAAGACCTGGGTCATGACAGTCAAATCTCAAAAATACATAAATTATGATATTTAAAATTATATAATCATTTAAAAACAAGTGACCTCCACTCCTACCATTATTAAGCCTTTAAACTCACAAGAGGTGACCTTAGAGAAGAGGCCCCTCAGCCAGCTGGTCCTGAGGCTCAATGAACTAACCACTACAAACCCGACAAAGCCTCAGGAAAGCGCTCAGAAAATCTTGTCCAACAAAATTATCACAAAGAAAAAAATGTAAATATCAGCTAAAGAAACGCACACAACAATCTAAGTAAACTTCAATGCTATTTGTCTCTAAACAGGCAGTACAAGGTGGTAGACTATCTGAACATTGTGACTGATGGAAGACTGAGGAAAACACTAACTATGTACAGACTCAGAGAACACAGTCTGGCAAACCTGGCAGCCCAGAGAGGACAGGCTGTGCTCATTCTGCCCCGCAGGAAGAGACAGAGCTGCATTTTCTGTCAAACTGCGGCAGATATGCTGACATAAGAAATGCATTATTCCTAAAAACATTATAACAAATAAGAAGAAGTTGAATACCTAAATGATGGAGACAAACTTAAATACATACTTGGTGAAAAAAAAGACATGCTGGGTTTTAGCCTCCTGTCACAAGCTGAGGGACAGCCAGTGAAAAGTACAGTGTGATTATTATATCTGAGGGACAGCCAATGAGAAATAGAGTGTGATTATTGCACCTGAGGGACAGCCAATGAGAAATAGAGTGTGATTATTGCACCTGAGGGACAGCCAATGAGAAATAGAGTGTGATTATTGCACCTGAGGGACAGCCAATGAGAAGTAAAGTGTGATTATTACACCTGAGGGACAGCCAATGAGAAATAGAGTGTGATTATTGCACCTGACGGACAGCCAATGTGAAGTAGAGTGTGATTATTACACCTGAGGGACAGCCAATGAGAAGCAGAGTGTGATTATTCAACATGAGGGACAGCCAATGTGAAGTAGAGTGTGATTATTCAACCTGAGTGACAGCCAATGAGAAGCAGAGTGTGATTATTCAACATGAGGGACAGCCAATGTGAAGTAGAGTGTGATTATTCAACCTGAGTGACAGCCAATGAGAAGTAGATTGTGATTATTACTCCTGAGTGACAGCCAAATCAAATCAAATCAAATTAAAATGTGTAGAAGTGTAGACCTTAAAGTGAAATGCTTCGTTATAACCTCTTAACCAACAATGCAGTTCAATAAATTGAATTAAGAAAATATTTACTAAATAAACTAAAGTAAAAAGTAATTTAAAATAAATAAAAATAACACAATAAAACAACAATAACGAGGCTATATACAGGGGGTACCCTTACCAAGTCAATGTGCGGAGGAACAGGTTAGTTGAAGTAATTTTCACATGTATAGTTGTAGTCAGAAGTTTACATACACCTTAGCCAAATACATTTAAATCAAATCAAATGTATTTAAATAGCCCTTCTGTAGCAGGGTGCGTAATTGGCGGCTGTCACGACTTCCGCCGAAGTCGGGACCTCTCCTTGTTCGGGCGGCGCTCGGCGGTCGGCGTCGCCGGTCTTCTAGCCATCATCGATCCACTTTTCATTTTCCATTTGTTTTGTCTTGTTTTCCTCACACCTGGTTTCAATCCCATCAATCACTTGTTGTGTATTTAACCCTCTGTTCCCCCCATGTCTTTGTGTGGGATTGTTTATTGTTTCATGTATGCGCCGTTAGACAGGTTGCGCTGGGTTATGTCAACACGTATATTACTTCGTGTTCGTTGTGCCGTGTGTTTTTGGTTCGCCTAAATAAATGGCTCCGTTTGCTACCCAATATCTGCTCTCCTGCGCCTGACTCCCGTACAGCTATTTACGCATACCTGACAGCGGCAGAGAAGTCAGGCGCAGGAGAGCAGAACTGGGTAATAACCAGAGATTTATTAACCAAAACCAACGGCATCCAGAACAACAAGATAAATGGGAACAAAATAACCCATCGTGCGCTCACGGGGAACGTGCACAAGCGCTAAACAATCCCACACAAAGACATAGTGGGAACAGAGGGTTAAATACACAACAAGTAAATGAGGGAATTGAAATCAGGTGTGTGGAAACACAAGACAAAACAAATGGAAAATGAAAAGTGGATCAACGATGGCTAGAAGACCGGCGACGCCGACCGCCGAGTGCCGCCCGAACAAGGAGAGGACCCGACTTCGGCGGAAGTCGTGACAGGTAAAATGTATTTATATAGCCCTTCTTACATCAGCTGATATATCAAAGTGCTGTACAGAAACCCAGCCTAAAACCCCAAACAGCAAGCAATGCAGGTGTAGAAGCAAGCATTTAAACTCAGTTTTTCACAATTCATGACATTTAATCCTAGTAAAAATTCCCTGTCTTAGGTCAGTTAGGATCACCACTTTATTTTAAGAATGTGAAATATCAGAATAATAGCAGAGAGAACGATTTATTTCAGCTTTTATTTCTTTCATCACATTCCCAGTATTTGGTAGCATTGCCTTTAAATTGTTTAACTTGGGTCAAACATTTCGGGTAGCCTTCCACAAGCTTCCCACAATAAGTTGGGTGAATTTTGGCCCATTCCTCCTGACAGAGCTGGTGTAACTGAATCAGGTTTGTAGGTCTCCTTGCTCGCACACACTTTTTCAGTTCTGCCCACAAATTGTCTATGGGATTGAGGTCAGGACTTTGTGATGGCCACTCCAATACCTTGACTTTGTTGTCCTTAAGCCATTTTGCCACGACTTTGGAAGTATGCTTGGGGTCATTGTCCATTTGGAAGACCCATTTGCAACCAAGCTTTAACTTCCTGACAGATGTCTTGAGATGTTGCTTCAATATATCCACATACTTTTCCAACCTAATGATGCAATCTATTTTGTAAAGTGTACCAGTCCCTCCTGCAGCAAAGCACCCCCACAACATGATGCTGCCACCCCCGTGCATCACGGTTGGGATGGTGTTCTTCAGCTTGCAAGCTCCCCCCTTTTTCCTCTAAACATAACAATGGTCATTATGGCCAAACATTTCTATTTTTGTTTCATCAGACCAGAGGACATTTCTCCAAAAAGTACAAACTTTGTCCCCATGTGGTACACCTCGAATTGACTCAAATTATGTCAATTAGCCTATCAGAAGCTTCTAAAGCTATGACATAATTTTCTGGAATTTTCCAAGCTGTTTAAAGGCACAGTCAACTTAGTATATGTAAACTTCTGACCCATTGGGATTATGATACTGGGAATTATAAGTGAAATGTCTGTAAACAATTGTTGGAAAAATTACTTGTGTCATGCACAAAGTAGATGTCCTAACCGACTTGCCAAAACTATAGTTTGTTAACCAGAAATTTGTGGAGTGGTTGAAAAAAACGTTTTAATGACTCCAACCTAAGTGTACGTAAACTTCCATCTTCAACTGTAGGTAGGGGTGAGCCAGTGAGAAGTGTGATGATTCATATTTGCCTATTTGTTATCATTAGTTGTTGTATTTGCTGTTAATATGAGTACCACTATCATTTTTACTGTTTCATTACCAACAGTCTAGTATATTCCTGTCTTTGACCATTGTCACTATATGTTTAGTTTGACAACGTAAGTGTTTACGTTCCATGTTAATAAAGTATACTGAATTGAATTGAGTGTGAGAGAGAGTGATAGATAGAAAGACAGACAGACAGACAGACAGACAGACAGACAGACAGACAGAAGAGAGAGCGACAGTAAAAGATAAAGACTGATCACCCCATTCCACAAAAGTGGAGAACAAATTTTACCCAATAACTACCGTGGGATATGCGTCAACAGCAACCTTGGGAAAATACTCCACATTATCATTAACAGCAGACTCGTACATTTCCTCAGTGAAAACAATGTACTGAGCAAATGTCAAATTGGCGTTTTACCAAATTACCATACGAAAGACCACGTATTTCACCCTGCACACCCTAATTGACAAACAAACAAAACAAAAACAAAGTCTTCTCATGCTTTGTTGATTTCAAAAAAGCTTCTGACTCAATTTGGCATGAGGGTCTGCATGAGAGAGAGAGAGAGAGAGAGAGAGAGAGAGAGAGGGGGAGAGGGAGTGAGAGAGAGAAAGAGAGAGAGAGAGAGAGAGAGAGAGAGAAAAAGAGACAGATACATAGAGAGTGAGCGATACAGTGAGAGAGAGACAGACAAAGAGACAGTGAGAGACTGTCAGAGAGAAGAAGAGAGAGAGACAGTAAGAGAGAGGGAGAAAGGGAGAGAGAGATAGAGAGAGAGACATAAAGAGAGAGATAGAGAGATTGATCACCCCAATACACAAAAGTGGAGACAAAGTTGACCCCAGTAACTACCGTGGGATATGCGTCAACAGCAACCTTGGGAAAATACTCCACATTATCATTAACAGCAGACTCGTACATTTCCTCAGTGAAAACAATGTACTGAGCAAATGTCAAATTGGCTTTTTACCAAATTATCGTACGACAGACCACGTATTCACCCTGCACACCCTAATTGACAAACAAACAAATAAAGTAAAGACAAACTCTTCTCATGCTTTGGTGATTTCAAAAGAGCTTTTCTTTTTACTCAATTTGGCATGAGGGTCTGATATACAAATTGATGGAAACTGGTGTTTGGGGAAAACATACCACGTTATAAAATCCATGTACATAAACAACAAGTGTGCTCTTAAAATTGGCAATTAACACACACATTTTTCCACAGGGCCGTGGGGTGAGACAGGGATGCAGCTTAAGCTCCACCCTCTTCAACATATATATATCAACGAAATTGGCGATGGCACTAGAACAGTCTGCAGCACCCGGCCCTCACCCTACTAGAATCTGAAGTCAAATGTCTACTGTTTGCTGATGATCTGGTGATTCTGTCCCCAAACAATGAGGGCCTACATCAGCACTTAGATCTTCTGCACAGATTCTATCAGACCTGGGCCCTGACAGTAAATCTCAGTACAAATTCCATCTAGACACTGTTGCCCTAGAGCACACAAAAAACTATACATATCTCAGCCTAAATACTGGAATCAGTTATAGAACTCATTGCCCTTTATGG
Source organism: Salmo trutta (assembly GCF_901001165.1). Taxonomy (NCBI): domain Eukaryota; kingdom Metazoa; phylum Chordata; class Actinopteri; order Salmoniformes; family Salmonidae; genus Salmo; species Salmo trutta. Next base: position 4,396,080 of record NC_042970.1, on the reverse strand, counting down.
TTGTGAGTTTTGGGGTCCGCACACCAAACAAGAATTCACAAAATGGGACAAACACCAAATTGAGACTCTGCATGCAGAATTCTGCAAAAATATCCTCCGTGTACAACGTAAAACACCAAATAACGTATGCAGAGCAGAATTAGGCCAATACCCGCTAATTATTAAAATCCAGAAAAGTGCCAATTAGACCCAACCAAATCATGACAACAAAAACAAAAAAAATTCATTGACACATTGGAAAGATTTTTTTTTTCAACTGATCAAACTAGAATGCTATTTGGCCCTAAACAGAGAGGACACAGTGGCAGAATACCTGACCGATGTAACTGACCCCAAATTAAGGAAAGCTTTGACTATGTACAGACTCAGTGAGCATAGCCCTGCTATTGAGAAAGGCTGCCGTAGGCAGACCTGGCTCTCAAGAGAAGACAGGCTATGTGCACACTGCCTACAAAATGAGGTGGAAACTGAGCTGCACTTCCTAACCTCCTGCCAAATGTATGACAATATTAGAGACACATATTTCCCTCAGATTACACAGACCCACAAAGATTTAGAAAACAAATCACATTTTGATAAACTCCCATATCTACTGGGTGAAATACCACAGTGTGCCATCACAGCAGAAAGATTTGTGACCTGTTGCCACAAGAAAAGGGCAACCAGTGAAGAACAAAAACGATTGTAAATACAACCCATGTTTATTTATTTTCCCTTTTGTACTTTAACTATTTGCACATCATTACAACACTTTATATAGACATAACATGACATTTGAAATGTCTTTATTATTTTGGAACTTTTGTGAGTGTAATGTTTACTGTATATGTTTTATTGTTCATCTCACTTTTGTTTATTATCTATTTCACTTGCTTTGGCAATGTTAACGTTTCCCATGCCAATAAAGCCCTTAAATTGAATTTAGAGAGTAAGAGAGAGAGACAGTGAGAGAGAATGAGAAAGAAAGGAGAATGACAATGAGAAAGAGATAGAGAGACAGATCGAGAGAGAGGGAGGGAGAAAGATCGAGAGAGAAGAAGAAAGAGAGAGAGAGACAGATAGAGAGACTGAGAGAGGGAGAAAGAGAGAGACAGAGCGAGAGAGAAGGATAAAGAGAGAGACAGATAGAGAGACAGAGAAGGAGAAAGAGAGAGACAAATAGAGAGGGAGAAAGGGAGAAAGAGAGAGAGAGAAGGAGAAAGAGAGAGAGAGACAGATAGAGAAGGAGAAAGAGAGAGAGAGATAGAGAGACATAGAGGGAGAACGAGAGAGAGACAGAGAGGGAGAACGAGAGAGAGACAGATAGGGAGAACGAGAGAGAGACAGAGAGGGAGAACGAGAGAGAGACAGATAGAGAGACAGAGAGGGAGAACGAGAGAGAGACAGATAGAGAGACAGAGGGAGAACGAGAGAGAGACAGAGAGACAGAGGGAGAACGAGAGAGAGACAGAGAGACAGAGAGGGAGAACGAGAGAGAGACAGATAGAGAGACAGTGAGGGAGAACGAGAGAGAGACAGATACAGAGACAGAGAGGGAGAACGAGAGAGAGACAGATACAGAGACAGAGAGGGAGAACAAGAGAGAGACAGAGTGAGAGAGACAGAGAGTAGGAGAAAGAGAGAGAGACAGAGTGAGAGAGAAAGAGAAAGAGAGGAAGAATGAAAGTAAAATAGTACAGTATCATATCATCATTCAAGCGGTTTCACATTGACCTATTATCTAAATAATTAACCTGAGGAGAAAATGGGCAACTTCTACACCTCAATACAGCTTTCCTGCTGCTGGTACTCTAAATACCTTTCACCAGGGGCCATGGGGCGTAAAATATGCACAGAGTGCACTGATGCATACCCTATTACATTTCACCGAAGAACACAAAGGACCTTTCTATGTAGAATATCACCCAATGTACAAGAAATGCCCCATTTGTCATTGTTGTGCATTATTAGTCTGAGGAGTCAGAGACCGGCCAGTTATTATTAGTCTAAGGAGTCAGAGACCGGCCAGTTATTATTAGTCTGACGAATCAGAGACCGGACAGTTATTATTAGTCTGAGGAATCAGAGACCGGCCAGTTATTATTAGTCTGAGGAATCAGAGACCGGACAGTTATTATTAGTCTGAGGAATCAGAGACCGGACAGTTATTATTAGTCTGAGGAGTCAGAGACCGGCCAGTTATTATTAGTCTGAGGAATCAGAGACCGGACAGTTATTATTAGTCTGAGGAATCAGAGACCGGACAGTTATTATTAGTCTGAGGAATCAGAGACCGGCCAGTTATTATTAGTCTGAGGAATCAGAGACCGGACAGTTATTATTAGTCTGAGGAATCAGAGACCGGACAGTTATTATTACTCTGAGGAATCAGAGACCGGCCAGTTATTATTACTCTGAGGAATCAGAGACCGGCCAGTTACTATTAGTCTAAGGAGTCAGAGACCGGACAGTTATTATTAGTCTGACGAATCAGAGACCGGACAGTTATTATTAGTCTGAGGAATCAGACACCGGACAGTTATTATTACTCTGAGGAGTCAGAGACCGGCCAGTTATTATTAGTCTGAGGAGTCAGAGACCGGACAGTTATTATTAGTCTGAGGAGTCAGAGACCGGACAGTTATTATTAGCCTGAGGAATCAGAGACCGGCCAGTTATTATTAGTCTGAGGAATCAGAGACCGGCCAGTTATTATTAGCCTGAGGAATCAGAGACCGGCCAGTTATTATTAGTTTGTGGAATCAGAGACCGGACAGTTATTATTAGTCTGAGGAATCAGAGACCGGCCAGTTATTATTAGTCTGACGAATCAGAGACCGGCCAGTTATTATTAGTCTGAGGAATCAGAGACCGGCCAGTTATTATTAGTCTGAGGAATCAGAGACCGGACAGTTATTATTAGTCTGAGGAATCAGAGACCGGCCAGTTATTATTAGTCTGAGGAATCAGAGACCGGCCAGTTATTATTACTCTGAGGAATCAGAGACCGGACAGTTATTATTAGTCTGAGGAATCAGAGACCGGCCAGTTATTATTAGTCTGACGAATCAGAGACCGGCCAGTTATTATTAGCCTGAGGAATCAGAGACCGGACAGTTATTATTAGCAGTGATGGGAGAAGTATGACTTGACTGGATCAGGAAACACGTTCACATACACAACTTAACATTCTACAGGATCCTTCACTTAAACAAACAACAGACAGAGACAGAGAGAGAGAGACAGAGAAAAAGACAGAGAGACAGAGAGACAGACAGAGAGACAGAGAGACACAGAGAGAGACAGAGAGAAAGACAGAGAGACAGAGAGACAGACAGAGAGACAGAGAGACAGACAGAGAGACACACAGAGAGAGAGAGAGAGAGAGAGAGAGAGAGAGACATTATTTTTATTTAACCTTTATATTGACAGGGAGTCAATGCTGAGACCAAGGTCTGTCTTCCAGATGAGCCATGTATAGCACCACAATACACATCAAAATACAATAAACACAATTTACTACACATTCATATACACAATAAAATACACATTATTATACACAACAATACACGAAAAGCAAAACACAATTGTCACAATCGTCAGCAAATAATTGATTAAAACACTGTTTTGCAATGAAGGTCTACAGTAGCCTCAACAGCACTCTGTAGGGTAGCACCATGGTGTAGCCGGAGGACAGCTAGCTTCCGTCCTCCTCTGGGTACATTGACTTCAATACAAAACCTAGGAGGCTCATGGTTCTCACCCCCTTCCACAGACTTACACAACCTATCAGATCTCTTGCAGCATGAACTGACATGTTGTCCACCCAATCGAAGGATCAGAGAATGAATCTAGTACTGAAAGCATAAGCTACAGCTAGCTAGCACTGCAGTCCATAAAATGTGGTGAGTAGTTGACTCAAAGCGAGAGGAAGACAATAGTTGAAGAGTTTTGAATAAATTAATTTCTTCAAAAATTAAGAAGAAGCAATAGAGAGAGAGAGATTTCATCATTTTTATTTACTATAACTTACTTAACTAGCAAATGCAGCTAGCTAGTTTAGCCTACTCAAATACCCGGCTCAAACAGGGGGATGCTATGTTAGCTAGCTGGCTATGACTATCCAACACAACATTGGAACTCTTCCAAGTCAAGGTAAGTTTGTGGTTTTATTAATTTATTGCAATTGGTGCCTGCCGGTGTAACTTCTTACTGACTGAACACTGTAACATTACTGCGTGATTGTAGCCGGTTTACTAACTGTTAGCTCTATTAGCTATGCTGACTATGACGTTACTTTAGCTAGCATGCTGAAACTATGTCGGCTGTGTATAGCGATTTGGCTTGGAAAGGATTACAACGTGGCTGCTAATAAAGTGAACTCTGTTTACGTGTGATCAGGGGTGTATTCATCCCGCCGATTCTGTTGAAAAATGTTTATAAAACAGAAGCAAACGGAACAAAACAGGGATAAACATACCCGAATTTGTCCAATAGAAACTCTTGTTTGTAACTGTTGGACTAATGATTACAACCTAGATCAGATACATGCTAGCAAGATTGTGCAAAGCGGTATTGAATGTGTCATTGTCTGTCACCTCTAATGTTTCTCTTGACCTGTGTGCACCTACGTTTTAATCTTTCATTCATATGCTAGGTTGTAGCAACCTCATGATGGTATGGGGAAAATGAGAGTATCATGCAGTAGCCTAAACCTATAAATGTTCCATTGAACTGGGTGAATGGAATATGAATGACAGTATCCTAAACCCATTACTGTTACATTGAACTGGGTGAATATGAATGACAGTATCCTAAACCCATCACTGTTACATTGAACTGGGTGAATGGAATATGAATGACAGTCATCCAATATGCTGTAAAAGAAATAAGACCATGCTCATGAACCCCCCCGCCAAAAAACATGATCCTCCCTCATCTTAAATGTCACCAACCACCACTGTTCCATACGGAAGATGCAAGGAAATGATAGGTTGATGTACCTAACTCACTGGAGTCCAGAATTAACAAACCTTATGAACGGGTTTGATAACTTGTCATTTTAAATCGTAACAGTGATGTTAGGTAAGTCCACAAGTTGGTAGACCTAGAGGACAGGCGAGTAGGGGGAAAGAAACAGAGTAGGCAGAGAGAGAGAGAGAGAGAGAGAGAGAGAGAGAGAGACAAAAAGAGCGTAACGGCAGAGGCTTCTGAGGAGAGGACGGCTCATAATAATGACATGAACGGAGTGAATGGAACGGCAACAAACACCTGGGACATCATGTATTTGATACCATTCCACTTATGTTGCTACTGACATTGACGTGAGCCCGTCCTACCCTATTACGGTGCCACCAACCTCCTGTGGAGCATAATGATGTGATCTACGTGACTTCAAAGAGGTTCAGACAACCTTTTGGTAAAGAATACAGTGACGAGTAATACAACTGTCTCTGGTGAAAAAACGAAGGGCTCTATGAAAAACGTCATCCAAAGGTTTAACAGTAGAGGCAGCTGCACTTTGATAAATAGTATCACCATAACAACAACAACAGGTAGAAAGGTTGATAAATAGTGTCACCATAACAACAGGTAGAAAGGTTGATAAATAGTATCACCATAACAACAACAGGTAGAAAGGTTGATAAAAAGTATCACCATAACAACAGGTAGAAAGGTTGATAAATAGTATCACCATAACAACAGGCAGAAAGGTTGATAAATAGTATCACCATAACAACAGGTAGAAAGGTTGATAAACAGTATCACCATAACAACAGGCAGAAAGGTTGATAAATAGTATCACCATAACAACATGTAGAAAGGTTGACCTCACAATCTGCTTCCTGCTGACTAGAGAGAGACAAGATCTGTTTGTGTCAAAAAAATCTTAAAAACGTACCCGATTTAAACTGGTTACTACTCTTGCCCAGAAACGAGAATATGCATATAATTAGTAGATTTGGATAGAAAACACTCTGAAGTTTCTAAAACTGTTTGAATGGTGTCTGTGAGTATAACAGAACTCATATGGCAGGCCAAGACCTGAGAAGATTCCATACAGGAAGTGCCCTGTCTGACAATTTGTTCTCCTTCTGTGGCATCTCTATCGAAAATACAGCATCTCTGCTGTAACGTGACATTTTCTAAGGCTTCCATTGGCTTTCAGAAGGCGCCAGAAAGTGGAATGACGTCTCTCCTGTCTCTGGGCGAAAAACAGCAGGAGATTTTGTGAGTGGTCAGACTGAGAACAGTGACACTGGAGATGCGCATTCATGTGAATTCTCATTTTTTTTCTTTCAGCCTTTGAATGAATACAACGTCGCCTGGTTGGAATATTATCGTTATTTGACGAGAAAAATAGCATAAAAATTGATTTTAAACAGCGTTTGACATGCTTCGAAGTACGGTAATGGAATATTTTGACTTTTCTTTCACGAAACACGCTCGCGCATTTTTGGGATAGGGGGCAGTATTTTCACGGCCGGATAAAAAATGTACCCGATTTAATCTGTTTACTACTCCTGCCCAGAAACAGAACAGAACAGAACAGAACTCATATGGCAGGCCAAAACCTGAGAAGATTCTATACAGGAAGTGCCCTGTCTGACAATTTGTTCTCCTACTAGGGCATCTTTATAAAAAAATACAGCATCTCTGCTGTAACGTGACATTTTCTAAGGCTTCCATTGGCTCTAGGAAGGCGCCAGAAAGTGGAATGAGAGCTCTCCAGTCTCTGGGCGAAAAACAGCAGGGGTTTTTGTGAGTGGTCCTTCTGAGAACAATGACACTGAGGCGCGCATGCACGAGACAACTCCATTTTTTTCTTTCAGTGTTTGAATGAACACAACGTTGCCCGGTTGGAATATTATCACTATTTTATGAGAAAAATAGCATAAAAATGTATTTTAAACAGCGTTTGACATCCTTCGAAGTACGGTAATGGAATATTTAGAAATTTTTTGTCACGAAATGCGCCGGCGCGTCACCCTTCGGATAGTGACTTGAACGCTTGAACAAAACAGAGCTATTTGGATATAACTATGGATTATTTCGAACCAAAACAACATTTGTTGTTGAATTAGAAGTCCTGGGAGTGCATTCTGACAAAGAACAGCAAAGGTAATCCAATTTTTCTTATAGTAAATCTGAGTTTGGTGAGGGCCAAACTTGGTGGGTGTCAAATTAGCTAGCCGTGATGGCCGGGCTATGTACTTAGAATATTGCAAAATGTGCTTTCACCGAAAAGCTATTTTAAAATCGGACACCGCTATTGCATTAAAATAAGATCAATGAGAGTTGACTTTGAAGGATCTTTAGGGTTGTGCCGTGTAGACTTAGTCACCAGCTGGGTTAGGTTTAGATCATTACACATGTCTTTTAGATTGTCTGAAGCCTGCATTTCCCCAATCATAATTTAGGTCACCCAGGATAATAACTTCTGATTTAGTAAAATAAGACAACAAACTGGTTACCTTCTCGAGTACACAAAGGTTAGCCCGAGGGAGGATGGTAAGACCCCTATAAAACTTATGGATACATTTTTCCCAAAACAGAGGCTTAAAGATAGTAGCAAAAAACATTTTTGGCAATGAAAATGGATTTCAGTAAAGTTTTTAAGAAGAATGGCCTTTACACCACCTCTACCCTGTCTATCAGATCTGAACACATAACCTTCAATATTAATATCAGAGTTCAGAATTTCCCCAGAGATCCAAGTTTCAGTCAATATCAGAATTTCCGGATGGATCTGCATAGTGATGTAATCCAGTTCAGATGCATCAACCAATCAAAAGTCCTCTACAATGTTTTAAGTCACAAGGAGTCTCCAACTCAAACAAGCTACATCCAATAGGCGGTTGCAGGTCCTGTCTGATGATTGATGTTGATATATAGTGCATTCGGAAAGTATTCACAACCCTTGACTTTTTTCCACAATTTGTTAGATTACAGACATTCTAAAATTGATAAAATATTTGTTTTTCCCTCATCAATCTACACACAATACCCCATAATTACAAAGCGGAAATTAAAAACATTTACATAAGTGCTCAGACCCTTTACTATGAGACTCGAAATTGAGCTCAGGTGCATCCCGTTTCCATTGATCATCCTTGATTGGAGTCGACCTGTGGGAAATTCAATTGATTGGACATGATTTGGAAAGACACACACCTGTCTATGTAACATCCCAAAGTTAACAGTACATGACAGAGCAAAAACAAAGCCATGAGGTTGAAGGAATTGTATGTAGAGCTCCAAGACAGGATTGTGTCGAGACACAGATCTCAGGAAGCGTACCAAACAATTTCTGCAGCATTGAAGGTCCCCAAGAACACAGTGGCCTACATCATTCTTAAATAGAAGAAGTTTGGAACCACCAAGACTCTTCCTAGAGCCGACTTTCCGGACAAATTGAGCAATCGGGGGAGAAGGGCTTTGGTCAGGGAGGTGACCAAGAACCCGGTGGTCACTTTGACAGAGCTCCAGAGTTCCTCTGTGGAGATGGGAGAACCTTTCAGAAGGACAACCATCTCTGCAGCACTCCACCAATCAGGCCTTTATGGTAGAGTGGCCAAATGGAAACCACTCCTCAGTAAAAGGCACATGACAGACGGCTTGATATTTGCCAAAAGGCACCTAAAGGACTCTCAGACCATGAGAAACAAGATCCTCTGGTCTGATGAAACCAATATTGAACTTTGGCCTGAATGCCAAGTTTCGTCCGGAGGAAACCTGGAACCATCCCTACGCAGCGACGCTCTGCATCCAACCTGACAGAGCTTAAGAGAATCTGGAGAGAAGAATGGGAGAAACTCCCCAAAAACAGATGTGCCAAGCTTGTAGCATCATATTGAAGAAGACTCAAGGCTTTAATCGCTACCAAAGGTGTGTCACGCTCGTCATACGAACTGGAAGCATACTCGGACCAACGTGCAGTGTGATCTGGGTTCCACATCTTTATTAGTGAACGCACAAAACAATAAACAGCAAACGAAATGTGAAGTCAAATGCAGTGCTCACAGGCAACTACACACAAACAACTAACCGTAACATCAGATGTGCTACATGCACTAACTCAAAACAAGATCCCAAAAAACACAGTGGGGAAATGGCTGCCTAAATATGATCCCCAATCAGAGACAACAATAAACAGCTGCCTCTGATTGGGAACCATACCAGGCCAACATAGAAATAAAACACATTAGATCACCCACCCTAGTCACACCCCGACCTAACCAATATAGAGAATAAAAAGGCTCTCTATGGTCAGGGCGTGACAAGGTGATTCAACAAAGTACTTTGTACAGGGATTGAAAACTTATGTAAATGTGATATTTCTGTTTTTTAGTTGTAATACATTTGCAAAAATGTGAAAGAACACAGTTTTGCTTTGTCATTATGGGGTATTGTGTGTAGATCATGTGGGAATTGTTTTAAAATCCATTTTAGAATAAGGCTGTAATGTAACAAAATTACACTCGTTTCAGGAAACTAGGTGTATGTCGCGTGTCACTACTTCACAGGTGTCATGTCCTGACCAGCAGATGGAGCTAGTGTTTTAGTTTTGGGGTCAGGACGTGGCAGGTTTGTGTTTGTTAAATGTTGGTTTGATGATTGGGACTTCCAATTGAAGGCAGGTGTGTATAGTTGCCTTTAATTGGAAGTCCTATATAGGTGTGTGTGTTTGTCTTTGGGGTTGTGGGGAATTGTTTTGCACTGTGGTTTTTAAGCCTGCGAACTGTTACTGTTGCTGTCGTGGTTTTTTGTTTTCCGGTGGATGCTTTACTCCTTTTGTTGGGGAAATAAAATATGAGTATCCACACTTCCGCTGCGCCTTGGTCCTCCATTACAGACGACAACCGTGACAACAGGAGAGCCGTTTGAACTTAAACTTTATATTTTTATCAAAGTGTTTTTTTGGGGGGGAAATGCCTTCTCAAACATGTAAATACAAATAAAACATTAAAATTATGAGCCTCGTTGGTTAAGCCACAGAAAAAGTCAGCAACCTTCCCGCTACCAATGATTGGCTGAGATAATGAGTGGGCTGGACATGCCGCGAGACGAGTTTGGATTGGTCTGCCATATAGCACAAGTCAATTTGGCCTGGTCAGTTCCTCTCTAACGCTGCTTTCTTTAATGTATCGCATTGTAAAACTTAACAAAAGCCTCAACTATGCAAGTATCCATTTCAATAGAACGTCACTGCAACAACTGTTTCAGAGCACTCTTGTCTGAGTGTGCCAGAGCGCAGAATAACTGATGAATTTATGAACGCTCAACACTGGTTGAATATGGCCGGTGTCAGTAAATGTCAGCAAAAAAAGCGTAATTAAATTTCTGCCAGCAGCACAGTTACAGTCACCAACTCTCTGGACAACATGATAACAGTCTAACCAGCTCTGCTAGGGTGAGTAAAATGGTCAGAGTTTGGGTGGGGGTTAAAGCTTAAGGTGATTCTTATGGCATTGCACACGGTCAGTGTGAACCAGACTGACTTGATGCCAAGCAAGCTGTACAAACAAAACGGAAACGATACAGGACGTCTTATTTAATGAACGGGGTTGCAGTCTGTAGTGAAGTGTTCATCCATGTATACAGGTAAGTCTAGCTACAGTTTCACATATTATACATTTCTAATTTTGTCAGAATGTTGTTTTCATTGCAAGTTAAAGCTTGCTGTTAGCTAGCTAGCTAACGGTAGATGGCTGGCTCCCTAGCTAAAATTACATGTATGATCTGTGTAGTAATATTATCTCAGAATGCCATTTTGCATTGCTAGTTATAGCCTAATGTTAGCTTGCTAACTAGCTAACATTGAACCTATTCGGGTAACTTTAGCTAGCTATGCCAATCGGTTTGTATTGCTAGTACTCTATGGATTGGGATTATGATTCATTGTTTAGCTAGCTAGCTACATGTCTAAACAAAATACCAAGTTAAAGTGTACTGTTTAGCTAGCTAGCTACATGTCTAAACAAAAGACTCCAAGTTAAAGCGTACTGTTAGCTAGCTAGCTACATGTCTAAACAAAAGACCCCAAGTTAAAGCGTACTGTTTAGCTAGCTAGCTACATGTCTAAACAAAAGACCAAGTTAAAGCGTACTGTTAGCTAGCTAGCTACATGTCTAAACAAAAGACTCCACTTCACCAGATGATGACATGACCTATCAAGTTAGCCAGGTGTGTCTGACTGTGATTACGGCTATCCATTCTATAATAATGGAATTTGTCTTTCAGCATCAGTAGAACACACCTGACTCTCCTCAACCAGTCAATACAAGGAGAATGGTCTAATGTCTCCCATCATAAAGACAGGTGGCCCAAGCAAGCACAGGTTACACCTGAAGCATGAGGACTTGCAGCGAGTGGTGAACTTCATCAACAACCACGCAGAGGATAATGCAATAGTATTACCAGGACATCACCCAGGACACAAACACTTTGCCTGAGATTGCTGGTGTGGTGAAGGACATCACTGTGACAGGGGTCAACATCCCACAGCTGGTTGGACTGGAGGATGGTACGGTGCTGGTGGAAAGTTAATCCCTGTTTTACAGTTTCGATGTTCTGGAGCCTGGTGTTGTTGTCGCCAAGGAACGTTCGGACTGTCGGGACCAGGTTTCAGCTGCTGCGCAAAGCTAGCATCCTTCTTCCCATAGATGGTCTGGCTGTACAAGCATCACCTGGACTGGAGACAGCTAGACAAACTTACCTTTTTGAGAAGATCAGGGAGTTTTGTTACAAAGAGGCTATGGACATCACATGCCCTGCACCAAAGTCAAGGGCAGGACAGAAACAGGCTCTCCGAATATAGATTATCTTGTTCATGCGTGGTTCAGACGGACCAGTCATCAGCACTATCTGCAGTGCCTCTATTCACATGATTCTCTCCTAACACACACACCATACGTTGCTGCTACTCTTTGTTATCCTGCTGCTCAGCTACTTTACCCCTGATTGTTTGAATACAACTACCTCATCTATCACTATTGTTATTGATATTGTTCTTGTACATACTGTAAATTATTTTATTTATATTGACACAATCTATTTCTGATATTGCTACTATGCAAGTAACCATTTGGCTGTCCTGTTTACACCTTCTGTAGAGACCCATCAACTTGACAAGATGTGGCTGGGAGTTATAGCATTTCTTTCACATGACCCATCAACCCCCAAGCCATAAGACTCTTGAACAGTTAATCAAATGCCTACCCGGACTATTTGCATTGTCCCCACCGCACCCTCCATTTTTACGCTGCTGCTACTCTCTGTTTATTACCCACGCATAGTCACTTTACAACTACCTACATGTACATATTACCTCAATTACCTCGACTAACCGGTGCACCTACACATTGACTCTGTACTGGTACCCCCCTGTATATAGCCTCCACACTGACTCTGTACTGGTACCCCCTGAATATAGCCTCCACATTGACTCTGTACTGGTACCCCCTGTATATAGCCTCCACATTGACTCTGTACTGGTACCCCCTGTATATAGCCTCCACATTGACTCTGTACTGGTACCCCTATATATAGCCTCCCCATTGACTCTGTACTGGTACCCCCTGTATATAGCCTCCACATTGACTCTGTACCGGTACCCCCTGTATATGGTCTCCACATTGACTCTGTACTGGTACCCCCTGTATATAGCCTCCACATTGACTCTGTACTGGTACCCCCTGTATATAGCCTCCACACTGACCCTGTACCGTAACATCCTGTATATAGCCTCACTACTGTTATTTATTGTTGCTCCTTAATTATTTGTTATATCTTTTTTTCTTTCTTAAAACTGAATTGTTAGTTAAGGGCTTTAACTGTAAGTTGAATTCTTGTTGTATTCGGCACATGGGACAAATAACATTTGATTTGAATTTAGACAAGTGTGTCTGTGTAAGCGTCATCTAATATTTATACAATATTTTTATCTGGACACTTTCTGTTTACCTGGAATTTTTCCTTATTGGAAAAAGTCAAAGGGTCTGAAGACTTTCCAAATAAACTGTAACACTTTTTCAACCTTGTCGAGTAAAATGTTAACTGTTACTTTCTACTAGTTTTTTGTTCATGTTAAATTCATTTCTTCTCAGTTTTGTGTTTTGTTAATTTCACTTGCTTTGGCATTATAAACATATGTTTGCCATGCCAATATATTCCCTCTAAATTTAATTGATTTGAATTGAAAGAGAGAAGAGCCTAAGAGAGAGAAAGAAAGGAGAAGACAGAGGGAGAGAGGTAGAGGAGAGGGGAGGGGTGAGAAGGATGCTTCTTCACCCAAGCGTTCCCTCCTCAAGGACAGAAGGTCGAGGAGAGACTAATGCTTGGTGGCAGCTCAGTCAACTGGTGAATTCATATAGGCAAACAGCACAGCGCAGCACAGCAGTAATAAGGAGAACTCCAGACAGCCAAGCATCCAGCCAGCGGACTTGTAACCCCACTCAGACTGAACTCTGGAGTCTGATGTGGTCTCTTCATGCAACATGCACATGTAAGGCTGAGAGTTTATGAAGGGGGGGGGTATACCATCCTGTGTGTCCTCGTGCAGAACATGTAGGTATGAGAGATAACAGTCCTGTGGGTTCTCGTGCAGAACATGTAGGTATGAGAGATAACAGTCCTGTGGGTTCTCGTGCAGCACGTGTAGGTATGAGAGATAACAGTCCTGTGTGTCCTCGTGCAGCACGTGTAGGTATGAGAGATAACAGTCCTGTGGGTTCTCGTGCAGCACGTGTAGGTATGAGAGATAACAGTCCTGTGTGTCCTCGTGCAGCACGTGTAGGTATGAGAGATAACAGTCCTGTGGGTCCTCGTGCAGCACGTGTAGGTATGAGAGATAATTAACAGGGGGTCACTGAATCCATATAAGAAACACTCTGGGGAAACACTTTGGGAAAAGTCAAATCAAGTAAAAATCAAATCACATTTTATTGGTCACATACACGTGATTAGCAGATGTTATTGAGGGTGTAGCGAAATGTTTGTGCTTCTAGCTCCGACAGCGCAGAAATATCTATACAGAAATCTAAGTAGGAACGAATTAAGAAAATATACATATGGACGAGCGATGTCAGAGAGGAACGGACTAAGATACAGTAGAATAGTATAGAAAAAGCCAGCACCAAGAGGGTCAACTGCCTTTTCAGGATAGGCCTACTACAAATGAAATAGAACTCCTGCCAGCACCACGGAATGCGCCCAGCAGAGAACCGTGCTGAGATCCCCTGCTGTGGGTCTGGACTCTGGAGTAAGTGTTTTCTTCCATTGCAACAGGGGGTCACTGTCTCTGATGTTATCAGGATCAAGGACAGACCTTGGGTTTAATCTTATAACAAGACCACCAGGCTGGAGTCGATATGATTCTTTTTTTTTACAAAGTAAAAGGAGCTTAGGTTATCTCTGGAAGTACTGTATTGTAGTCATTGGGTGGTAACAGTGAAATCGGCTTCATTGTCTCCATGTAATGAGATTGTTGAGTGAAAAAAAGCATGAGCTGAAAGAAAGAAAGAAAGTTGCACACTACAGTATATATATACTCCCAACTATTTCATGGGTTAAGAGAAAATATATATTTTGAAAGTACAGTGTATTGACCACAGCCATATGCAGGAGTTATTTGTATCAGTTTACTTTCCCTGCCAAAAGGTTGCAAGTAACATTATGCACCAATGCTCTTGTGGCATGAAATGTGCCCTTTCTCTCCTGTGAAATTAGCTAAATGTCAGTTCTGGTCTCTCCTCCCTCATACTTTCCTGAAGGCATACAGTCCTGAAGGCATAGAGTCCTGAAGGAAGAGAGTCCTGAAAGAAGAGAGTCCTGAAGGAAGAGAGTCCTGAAGGAAGAGAGTCCTGAAAGAAGAGAGTCCTGAAAGAAGAGAGTCCTGAAGGAAGAGAGTCCTGAAGGAAGAGAGTCCTGAAGGAAGAGAGTCCTGAAGGAAGAGAGTCCTGAAAGAAGAGAGTCCTGAAAGAAGAGAGTCCTGAAAGAAGAGAGTCCTGAAGGAAGAGAGTCCTGAAAGAAGAGAGTCCTGAAGGAAGAGAGTCCTGAAGGAAGAGAGTCCTGAAAGAAGAGAGTCCTGAAGGAAGAGAGTCCTGTAGTCAAAAGCTAGATCACTACACTCTCACTCTGGGATACTTCACGGTGACACTACCTGTGTGTGTGTGTGTGTGTGTGTGTGTGTGTGTGTGTGTGTGTGTGTGTGTGTGTGTGTGTGTGTGTGTGTGTGTGTGTGTCTACCTGAGGCAGAAACAGAGGACTGTGTTCCCTGAGTTTCACTGGGCATCACGTCCTGAGGTAAGGAGAAAATAACCTCACCAACATCCCAAAAACTAAATAAAGATAACATCTTGTCTTTCCCTCGGAGGCTGGCTGCTGAGGGTGTAAGTTACGAGGGGTTTCCCACACTCAAGACTCCTACACAACGGCCGTGTCGCAAATGGAACCCTATACCTTATGTTGTGTACTACTAGTAGTGCACTATTTAGGGGATAATATGCCATTTGGGAAACATACACTGCCCACACAAGGTGCCTGTCCACATTACTCTTCTGTTCTTGATGCCAGGGTGTAACAGCACCCTGAGGTAGTACCCTTTACCCTTGTCTGACTGGCAGACACAGCCCCATTTCACACTCACACACACACACACACACACGGACACACACACACGGACTCACACAGACACACACACACACCTCAACAATGTCAGCAGCAGGCTTTGTGCTAGACAGACAGACAAAAGGACTGGTCTGGCATGTGTGGTGTGTAAAAATACTACTTTTCATTTTATACCTCTGAATAGTAAAACTAATATAAAACTCTGAATAGTAATACTAATAAAAAAGTCAGAATATTATTAATACTGTAAATACTCTGAATACTAATACTGTAAAAACTCTGAATAGTAATACAAATATAAAAACTCTGAATAGTAATACTTATATAAAACTCTGAATAGTAATAGTAATATAAAAACTCTGAATAGTAATACTAATGTAAAAACTCTGAATAGTAATACTAATATGTCATAGTCCGTGTATGTAGGTGGCAGGGAAGTCAGGCGCAGGAGAAAACAGAGTGGTTTAAAAAATGGAATATTTATTTCCAAAAACCAACGTAGCAAATAATCCGAGTAAAACAATAACCCGTCGCACACCGAATTAGAAACAACACGTACATAACAAACAAACAATCACCGACAGAGAAATGAGGGGAATCAGAGGGTTAAATACACAACATATAATTACTGGGATATGAAACAGGTGTGTAAAGAGACCAGACAAAACCAATGGAAAATGAAAAACTGATCAATGGTGGCTAGAAGGCCGGTGACGTCGACCGCCGAACACCACCCGAACAAGGAGGGGCATCAACTTCAGTAGAAGTCGTGACATAATATAACAACTCTGAATAGTAATACTAATATAAATCTCTGAATAGTAATACTAATATAAAACTCTGAATAGTAATACAAATGTAAAAACTCTGAATAGTAATACTAATTTAAAACTGAATAGTAATACTAATATAAAAACTCTGAATATTATTAATACTGTAAATACTCTGAATAGTATTACTGATATAAATACTATGTTAGTGTAGTAGAGTGATGTTGTTCCCCTAGATTATGTACCAAGTTGCACGCAAGGACAGTTCAAGTAGGCCAGGTCAAGAGGGGATGTTAATAAGTTAATAACAATAATAATAATTCAATGTGTTTTCTTTATTTAATTACAGCAGCATAGTTAATGTTATTTTTCGGTGTACAAACATTTTTTGATATCTATATTGTAAATACACCTAATTGTAAAAGTTTGTATATTTTGGTTTGGTCCATCGCGGGTTATCCGTACTTATGGACCCTGTTATCCTTCTCTTTTGCCAGACCTTCAGCTAGCAAGGTATGTTGTCCTTGGCACCGTAATTTGACAATATAAAACTGTGGTAAAGTTACATAAAGTGCTGTTACGCAATTATAGGTTTTGTTACAATGTGAACAATTATAAAGATTTATGTTAACAACTTTCACCAAGCTCGCTAATTAGGGTACCTATTGTAACTCGGGAGTATTTGGGACCGTGTTTGAGTGAGTTGCTATGTGCTCACGCAGGTGCCCGAGAGCTGTGACTGCACCGAGGGCTAACATATTGTGTGTTGTCTCTTCGTGTGCAGGTAGAATAAACATGATTCAACCATCATAATTCCAGTTGTGGCAGTGTCCTAATTAAAAGTACACAACG
Source organism: Salmo trutta (assembly GCF_901001165.1). NCBI lineage: Eukaryota > Metazoa > Chordata > Actinopteri > Salmoniformes > Salmonidae > Salmo > Salmo trutta. Next base: position 4,378,849 of record NC_042970.1, on the reverse strand, counting down.
CAGAACGAACCACGCTACATTAGCAATAATAATATCAATACTCTGTTAGGAATAATAATATCAATACTCTGTTAGTAATAATAATACCAATACTCTGAATAGTATTACTAATATAAATACTCTGTTAGTAATAATAATATCAATACTATGTTAGCAATAATAAATATCAATAATGTGTTAGTAATACTAATTGCAATACTCTGTCTGTAATAATAATATCAATACTCCATTAGTAATACTAATATCAATAATCTGAATAGTAATAATAGTATCAATACTCCGAACAGTAATACCAATATCAATACTACGGTAGTAATACTAATATAAATACTCTGAACAGTAATACTAATATCAATACTATGTTAGTAATACTAATATCAATACTCTGAATAGGAATACTAATATCAATACTATGTTAGTAATAATAGTATCAACACTCTGAACAGTAATACTAATATCGATACTCTGAAAAGTAATAATAATATCAATACTCTGTTAGTAATACTAATAGCAATACTCTGAATAGTAATACTAATATCAATACTCTGAACCGTAATAATAATATCAATACGCTGAGTAGTAATGATAATTTCAATACTCTAAATAGTAATACTAATATCAATACTCTGTTAGTTATACCGATATCAATACTCTGAATAGTAATACTACTAGCAATACTCCGAATATTATTAATAATATCAATACTCTGAATAGTAATACTAATATCAATACTCTGAATAGTAATTCTAATATCAATACTCTGTTAGTAATACTAATATCAATACTCTGAATAGTAATAATAATATCAATACTATGTTAGTAATAATAATATCAATACCTTGAATAGTATTACTAATATAACTACTATGTTAGCAAAAATAAATATCAATAATGTTAAAAATAAATATCAATTACTATGTTAGTAATACTAATATCGATACTCTGAATGGTAATACTGATATCAATACTCTGTTAGTAATACTAATATCAATACACTGTTAGTAATACTAATATCACTACTCTGAATAGTGATACTAATATCAATACTCTGAATAGTAATACTAATATCAATACTCTGTTAGTAATACTAATATCAATACTCTGAATAGTAATACTAATATCAATACTCTGTTAGTAATACTAATATCAATACTCTGTTAGTAATACTAATATCAATACTATGTTAGTAATACTAATATCAATACTCTGAATGGTAATACTGATATCAATACTCTGAATAGTAATACTAATATCAATACACTGTTAGTAATACTAATATCACTACTCTGAATAGTGATACTAATATCAATACTCTGAATAGTAATACTAATACCAATACTCTGTTAGTAATACTAATATCAATACTATGAATAGTAATACTATTATCAATACTCTGAATAGTAATACTAATATCAATACTCTGTTAGTAATAATGGTACACTGTACAAACATATATTCTTTCTGATTTTTCCAACTTTCTGATTTTTCCAACCAATTTGTTTACATCCCTGTCAGTGAGCATTTCTCCTTTGCTGATTGAACAGCACAATCATTACGCAGGTGCACCTTGTGCTGGGGACAATAAAAGGTCACTCTAAAATGTGCGGTTGTCGTCACACAACACAATGACACAGATGCCTCAAGTTTTGAAGGAGCAGTGCAATTGGCATTCTGACTGCAGGAATGTCCACAAGCTCTGTTACCAGAGCATTTTTATGTTAATTTCTATACCATAAGCTACCACCCACATCGTTGTAGAAATGTTTGCAGCACGTACAACTGGCCTCACAAACGCTGACCACGTGTAACCACACCAGCCCAGGATCTCCAGATCTGGCTTCTTCACCTGCGGGATCGTCTGAGACCAGTCACCTGGACAGCTGAAGAAACTGAGAAGTATTTCTGTCTGTAATGAAGCCCTTCTTGTTGGGGAAAAAAAATGTAATTCTGATTGGCTAGCCTTGCTCCCCAGTGGGTGGGCCTGGCTCCCAAGTGGCTGCACCCCTACCCAGTCATGTGAAATCCATAGATTAGGGCCTAATGAATGTATTTCAATTGATTGATTTCCTTATATGAACTGTAACTCATTGAAATTGTTGCATGTTGCATTTATATTTTTAGTCAGTATAGATATAAATATATGAATAATTTATTATTTCAAATGTAAAAGAAAATTAGCTTCAACATGTATACTTCTCTGAAATGGATGTACTTTACTCATACAAATGGCAAAAACAGACCTTGAAGTTACAAGGCACACTCTACTAAATAATAAACCACAGACTCTTATATTCTCATCATGACATGAAGTTATACTGTCATCATGACATGTGAACTTATACTGTCATCATGACATATGAAGTTATACTGTCATCATGACATATGAAGTTATACTGTTATCATGACATATGCAGAGTGGAGCAGTGGGACTGGGACTGCATTAGCATCAAGCCCTCAGAACAACACGAAGACGCTGAATTAATGGGATGTGCTGCTGCTGCTGCTGCTAACATGGTACCCAGTTACAATGAAACAACTGATTTAGACTGACGAATGAGAGGAGCAGGAAAGTACTACACAGAAAACTGCTTCCTGAAATCGAGGGGAAAACATCACAGTGATAACACTGTAAACACAGGGCATTGGTATAGTGATGGAATGGGCTTGTGTTCTGCTGCTGCTGCCAACATGTGGAGACATTAGCTGGGTAATGAACCTGCAAACAGCTGTGTATCTGTAGGGATGAGTTCATATCAATGAGTTTTTTTTATCAGTGAAACAATAACGAAAAAAAGGGAAATGTTTCTCTGTATATCTCTGGGGTGCATAGGGATACGCTGGATGACAACTGATGATTTCCCATTGGAAATGTAATGTTCCCATAACCCCATGACTATTGCAACCCCTATAGGCCTATGTGCAGGCTTAATGCCCATATTGATACGCTGGCTGACAAGCAATGCTTTCCCATTAAAATGTAAATGTTATTCCCATGTCGGTATTCCCATGTCTGTATTCCCATGTCTGTATTCCCATGTCCAGGTCTGTGTATTCCCATGTCTGTATTCCCATGTCTAGGTCTGTGTATTCCCATGTCTGTATTCCCATGTCCAGGTCTGTGTATTCCCATGTCTGTATTCCCATGTCTAGGTCTGTGTATTCCCATGTCTGTATTCCCATGTCTGTATTCCCATGTCTGTATTCCCATGTTTGTATTCCCATGTCCAGGTCTGTGTATTCCCATGTCTGTATTCCCATGTCTAGGTCTGTGTATTCCCATGTCTGTATTCCCATGTCTGTATTCCCGTGTCCAGGTCTGTGTATTCCCATGTTTGTATTCCCATGTTTGTATTCCCATGTCTGTATTCCCATGTCTGTATTCCCATGTCTGTATTCCCATGTCCAGGTCTGTGTATTCCCATGTTTGTATTCCCATGTCTGTATTCCCATGTCTGCATTCCCATGTCCAGGTCTGTGTATTCCCATGTCTGTATTCCCATGTCTGTATTCCCATGTCTGTATTCCCATGTTTGTATTCCCATGTCTAGGCCTGTGTATTCCCATGTCTGTATTCCCATGTCTGTATTCCCATGTCCAGGTCTGTGTATTCCCATGTCTTTATTCCCATGTCTGTATTCCCATATCTAGGTCTGTGTATTCCCATGTCTGTATTCCCATGTTTGTATTCCCATATCTAGGTCTGTGTATTCCCATATCTAGGTCTGTGTATTCCCATGTCTAGGTCTGTGTATTCCCATGTCTGCATTCCCATGTTTGTATTCCCATGTCCAGGTCTGTGTATTCCCATGTCTAGGTCTGTGTATTACCATGTCTGTATTCCCATGTTTGTATTCCCATGTCTGTATTCCCATGTCTGTATTCTCATGTCTGTATTCTCATGTCTGTATTCCCATGTCTCTATTCCCATGTCTGTATTCCCATGTCTGTATTCCCATGTCCAGGTCTGTGTATTCCCATGTTTGTATTCCCATGTCCAGGTCTGTGTATTCCCATGTCTAGGTCTGTGTATTACCATGTCTGTATTCCCATGTCTGTATTCCCATGTCCAGGTCTGTGTATTCCCATGTGTGTATTCCCATGTCTGTATTCCCATGTCTGTATTCCCATGTCCAGGTCTGTGTATTCCCAAGTGTGTATTCCCATGTCTGTATTCCCATGTCTGTATTCCCATGTCCAGGTTTGTGTATTCCCATGTGTGTATTCCCATGGCTGTATTCCCATGTCTGTATTCCCATGTCCAGGTCTGTGTATTCCCATGTCTGTATTCCCATGTCTGTATTCCCATGTCCAGGTCTGTGTATTCCCATGTCTGTATTCCCATGTTTGTATTCCTATGTCTGTATTCCCATGTCTGTATTCCCATGTCCAGGTCTGTGTATTCCCATGTCTAGGTCTGTGTATTACCATGTCTGTATTCCCATGTTTGTATTCCCATGTCTGTATTCCCATGTCTGTATTCTCATGTCTGTATTCCCATGTCTGTATTCCCATGTCTGTATTCCCATGTCCAGGTCTGTGTATTCCCATGTTTGTATTCCCATGTCCAGGTCTGTGTATTCCCATGTCTAGGTCTGTGTATTACCATGTCTGTATTCCCATGTTTGTATTCCTATGTCTGTATTCCCATGTCTGTATTCCCATGTGTGTATTCCCATGTCTGTATTCCCATGTCTGTATTCCCATGTCCAGGTCTGTGTATTCCCATGTCTGTATTCCCATGTCTGTATTCCCATGTCTGTATTCCCATGTCTGTATTCCCATGTCTGTATTCCCATGTCTGTATTCCCATGTCTGTATTCCCATGTCTGTATTCCCATGTCTGTATTCCCATGTCTGTATTCCCATGTCCAGGTCTGTGTATTCCCATGTCTGTATTCCCATGTCTGTATTCCCATGTCTGTATTCCCATGGCTGTATTCCCATGTCTGTATTCCCATGTCCAGGTCTGTGTGTGTAAATCTGGTGATGTGTCTATGTACTTTTATTTTAACAGGGAGTCTCATTGAGACTAAGGTCTCTTTTGTAAGGGAGCCCTGCATCTTACAATTGCAATATCAATTCCGCGTTGGAAATTCACCACAATATAAAACTACAAAGAGAATATAAAACTGGTGTGTACTAATTGATCGGGGATGTTGATTGGCTCCTTTAATAATATGAAGGTGGGGGAAACAACCCTATTGACCTGCAGAAATATGCCATTTGTGATTGATATGAACAGAACAGCGATTGGTTCAGGTAGGCAGGCCTTAACTATGGTCTCTCTATCGTGGCAGTTTCAAAATTGAAAATGCGCAGAACTCTGAATGGCCGGGATGTTGGGTGTATTCAGTGAAATGAATACGGAACGTTTTGCCCTAGTGAACACGGCCAAAATACGAGAGCAGAGGAGCACAGCGGTGCTGTGATGGTACAGAGCTGTCCATTCAGCACAGTGCCATATGAATGTCCCACAACACTGTGCCTTACTAGCCACACAGTCAGAATATGAGAGCAGTAGAGCGGTGCTGTAGAAGGAGGGACCAGCCCTTTCAACACCAAGCCCTGCTGAAGCCCTGTGGAGGCTAGTGGTGCTGGAAAAGGAGGGAGCTGTCCTTTCAGCACCAAGCCCTGTGGATGCTAGTGGTGCTGGAAAAGGAGGGAGCTGTCCTTTCAGCACCAAGCCCTGTGGATGCTAGTGGTACTGGAAAAGGAGGGAGCTGTCCTTTCAGCACCAAGCCCTGTGGATGCTAGTGGTGCTGGAAAAGGAGGGAGCTGTCCTTTCAGCACCAAGCCCTGTGGATGCTAGTGGTGCTGGAAAAGGAGGGAGCTGTCCTTTCAGCACCAAGCCCTGTGGATGCTAGTGGTGCTGGAAAAGGAGGGAGCTGTCCTTTTAGCACCAAGCCCTGTGGATGCTAGTGGTGCTGGAAAAGGAGGGAGCTGTCCTTTCAGCACCAAGCCCTGTGGATGCTCGTGGTGCTGGAAAAGGAGGGACCTGCCCTTTCAGCACCAAGCCCTGTGGATGCTCGTGGTGTTGGAAAAGGAGGGAGCTGTCCTTTCAGCACAACACGCTGCTGCTAAACCACTGTTGCTGCAACCAGATGTGTTCTAACAGTATAGATATCGATTTGAGAAATGAGCTGACAGCCACTTCAAACAAACAACTTTAATAAACCTGAACTTGGTGTCTCCAAAGCATTTTGTTTTCACTATTTGCATATATATATATATATATATATATATTTGTTTTTACATTTATTTAACCTGTTACATCTAGGGGGCAGTAATTTCACGGCTGGATAAAAAACGTACCCGATTTAATCTGATTATTAGTCCTGCCCAGAAACTGGAATATGCATATAATTATTAGCTTTGGAGAGAAAACACTCCAAAGTTTCTGAAACTGTTTGAATGGTGTCTGTGAGTATAACAGAACTCCTATGGCAGGCAAAAACCTGAGATGCTTCTGTTCAGGAAGTACCCTGTCTGAACATTTCTTGCCCTTCTTTATTATCTCTGTCGTTTACAAAGGATCTCTGCTCTTACGTGACAATTCTCACGTCAACAATGGAGTCTCACAGCCCGGGAAAAACAGGAATGATGTCATTCAAAGCCCTGGCTGAAGCACACGAGAGCAAATGCTGAGTGGTCAGTCAATGGACTAAGCCTTAGGCGCGTGACACGCCCCGCCCCCGGCTTTTGGTTTTTTCCTCAGTTTACAGACAGGCAGATTCCCGGTCGGAATATTATCGCTTCTCTACGAGATAAATTGCATAAATATTGGTTTTAAACAGCGGTTGACATGCTTCGAAGTACGGTAATGGAATATTTCGAAATTTTTTGTCATATTTTGCGTCATGCTCGTGGCCGAGATTTAGCGTTGGGATAGTGTCTAGAACGCACGAACAAAACGTCGCTGTTTGGATATAACGATGGATTATTTGGGACCAAACCTACATTTGTTATTGAAGTAGAAGTCCTGGCAGTGTATTCTGATGAAGAACAAGCAAGGTAAGAACATTTTTCTTATAGGAAATGTGATTTTGGTGAAGGCTACACTGGGTGGGTGTCTAAATAGCTAGCCCTGTAACGCCGGGCTATGTACTTACATTATTGCAAAATGTGCTTCATCCGAAAAGCTATTTTAAAATCGGACATATCGAGTGCATAGAGGAGTTCTGTATCTATAATTCTTAAAATAATTGTTATGCTTTTTGTGAACGTTTATCGTGAGTAATTTAGTAAAATCACCGGAAGTGTTCGGTGGGAATGCTAGTTCTGAACGTCACATGCTAATGTAAAAAGCTGGTTTTTGATATAAATATGAACTTGATTGAACAGACATGCATGTATTGTATAACACAATGTCCTAGGTGTGTCATCTGATGAAGATCATCAAAGGTTAGTGCTGCATTTAGATATGGTTTGGGTTTATGTGACATGATATGCTAGCTTGAAAAATGGCTGTGTGATTATTCCGCCCCGCCCATCATTGGATATTGGAGCAGACGTTCCGCTAGCGGAACGTGTAGATGTAAGAAGTTAACCAGGAAAAGCCCATTGAGACCCAGAGTCTCTCTTTCAAGGGATTTGTGGCCAAGAAGGCATCAACAGTCAATACATTACAGAACTAAAACATACAATACAACATGATCCAGCCGAAAAAGAAAAAAAAAGAAGCATTTACACTCCTCTGTTACAGAGTCTCCCGTCAATATTTGAAATTCATTCAGTGGCACTAACATATCTAGATGAAGCATGGATTGTAGACTATTCCGTGTGTCTGGTGCACAAGAAGAGAAGGCAGTCTTGCCTAATACTGTGAATGTCCTGATGACTTTAGATAGCAGATCGGGTGTGGTATCTGCTGTTGGTGAAGGAAACCAGACTACTAGATACAAATGTTTTAAATAAATCTATCTGCATACCAGCATTACAGGGTATGTGTTTTCCCTGTGGCATCTTAAGCATGAAACAGCATCACACACGTCTCAAACCCTTGAGGGGGAGGACACATACCAGCAACAGTGCGTGGACATCAATTTCAAAAAAAGGTATGAATCTCATTTTAATTTATATCGGGTGTAAATTCTGCCCATTATGGAATCTGAAATATCTGTGAGAACACACAACATAATTCGCTCCATGTGACTTTGGTAACAGAACAGACAGCAAGTACAGAGTTCTGGTCTCTCTCTGTGTCTCTCTCTCTCTCTCTCTCTCTGTGTCTCTCTCTCTCTCTCTCTCTCTCTCTGTGTCTCTGTGTGTCTCTGTGTCTCTGTCTCTGTGTCTCTCTCTCTGTCTCTGTCTCTCTCTCTGTCTCTGTGTCTCTCTCTCTCTCTCTCTCTCTCTCTCTCATTATAACACATGATGTATGTCTGTTTTATTCTGATCACCACTCACCTGAAAGAGACGTAATATGTTCGCCACCATGATCGATACAGAACTTGCTGAAGCTCCTATCACTCCTACAACTTTCTCTGGTTTGACGAACACTGGTGGTTCCCCGTTCATACACCTCACGTCCGAAGTGTCTTTTTGTATGAGCGCCTGCACAAAAGTCAGGGACTGCTCCAGAGCATAGGTGTCCCTCGAACACGTATCGAGCACCCGGGCACCTAGGGTGATATTGGGCAAAAGCTCGTCATCACTGTTGATTTGATCCAAGGCGTACATCATAGCTTCGAGGCGGTGGATCCCGTTCTCTTTCTTGATATCCCCACACGGTTCCCCCGGGATCCCCCGGGCGTGCACGGGGAAGAGGCCACCAAGGGTCAGGTCTCCCTCCATTCTTATGGAATGTGGTGCGTAAATTTCCTGCGATGCTGTAAGGTCGAATAGAGCTTTCATCACCCACAACACTCGCCACGTAAAGTAGGGTTTGTTCAGTTGTAGAACCACACCACCATGCCTTAGCCTGGCCATGGTCTCTCTCTCTCTCTCTCTTTCTCTCCCTCTTACCTCCTCCGACTTCGATTCAGAAAAAAAAGACCAGATTCACCGAGGCACTTTTTAAAAATTATTATACTTCAATAAAATCAAGCTGATGCATCGTCCAAAGTAAGTCCATGTGTAGAAAAAAGGTGTCAGGTGAGAGAAAGGTGTGCAGATTATTCCGATATAGGCTACCGACGGGTTTACCGATGCCTTTATTCCTTCTAAATGTGCGCAGAACTGCCGAGAAGCAGAGTAATGTTCACATAGTCGCTTGTTGCTTGGACGCCCATTCCGGGTTTGAATTTGAGTCGATATTCAATAAAGAGCACCGACCATGTAGGAAGAATGTAACCGCTTCCAATCAGAACTAATTTTCTACAGAGCGTACGAGGAAGTGCCGTAGATATTCCGCCGTTGAAATCGTGAATCACCCACCAAGCTCTCACAGTGCACTGATGTCATACTTCCACAACGAATAACCTAAAACACTAATGAATAGTTTGAAAACCAAAAGGACAATCAACGAATCTTCAAGAAATAGAACATCGAAAAGTTTTTTGTTTTTTTGTTGTTGTTGTTAATTCACAAGCAGTCCGTCACAGGAGCACACAGCGTGATGATAACGGAATTACCTTCTGAATAGATCCAGCTCGGGGTAGCTGAGTCTCCCGTTTGATTCAAATGCGGCTGAATCTTTGGTGAAAGTAATCTCTTTTCCGTTGTTGGTCCCTTAGAAATGCCTCACTTGGAGGGAGAGGAGCGGAGACAATACACGTATCTCCCACTGAGCTCTAACGGAGGGAAGGATGCCGGCTCTCTCTCTCTATCTTTCTCTCTCTCTCTCGTAATCTCTCATTCTCTCCCTCTTTCTCAATTCAATTCAGAGGCTTTATTGGTATGGGAAGTGTGTTTACATTGCCAAAGCAAATGGAAAAAAATAAAACAAAAAACGACACAAAAAAAATACACTACAAAGCAAATGAATCAAATCAAAGAATCAGACATTACCAGTATACATTACATACACAAAAAAGTTTCAAGAGAATAAAGTTTAAAATATTATATTATTAGCGGTTACAAATGTAGTACAGTCTAACATTTAACAATACAGTGTCTTGACGATGTGCCAATAGTAGAATGTACATTGGTGTTTCTGACCCACTGTTTAACTGTTCTTGTGGCAGCAGGTCACACATATTGCTGCTGTTATTACACACTGGTATTTCACCTCATATATATGGGAGTTTATCAACATTTTATATGTTCTTGAATTATTTGTGGGTCTGTGTAATCTGAGGGAAATATGATCATACATTTGCCAGGAGGTTAGGAAGTGCAGCTCAGTTTCCATATAATTTTGTGGGCAGTGTTGCACATAGCCTGTCTTCTCTTGAGAGCCAGGTCTGTCTATTGCAGTATCTCTCAATAGCAAGGCTATGATCATTTAGTCTGTAGTCAAATGTTTTCTTAGTTTTGGATCAGTCAAAGTGGCCAGGTATTCTGCCACTGTGTCTCTGTTTAGGACCAAATAGCATTCCAGTTTGCTCTGTTTTTTGGTTGATTATTTCCAATGTGTCAAGCAGTTCTCTTTTTGATTTCTTATTATTTGGTTGGGTGTAATCTCTCTCTCTCTCTGTCTCTCTGACTTTCTCTCTGTCTTGCTCTCTCTCTGTCTCGCTCTCTCTGTTTCTCCCTCTCTCTCTCTCTCAATTCAATTCAAGGGGTTTTATTGGCATGGAAAACATATGTTAACATTGCCAAACCAAGTGAGGTAGATAATATACAAAAGTGAAATAAACTCTTTAGAGAAAGAGAGAGACAGAGAGAGAGACACAGAGAGAGAGAGAGAGAGAGAGAGAGACAGAGAGAGAGAGAGAGAGAGAGAGAGAGAGAGAGAGAGAGAGACAGAGCGAGAGAGAGACAGAGACAGAGATAGAGAACATTGGAGCGGGCATTATCAAGTCTACTGCCTATTTTTCTTTTCAACCCAGGGGCTGGTTCTTTGATCAGGAGAAATGGGTACTAAAAATCGATGTTAGGAATCCATAATGATTACGCTTGTGTAGCCTAGGCTACCAGGGAAAACCTGATGTACCATACAGTGTTTGTGGAGCGTAGGAGGCTACCTAATTCTGTTGCAGCTTTATTCAAGCTATTGCCGACTATGCAAGCATGCATGGTTTCTATATTTCAGAGATGTGGCTTCTCTGGTATACCAATTAGTCACAAGGAAATATGGAATTATAGGGTATGGGAGCGATCCTGACGCAACACAATTCATTAATAGAATGATTTTGTTCTACAAAGTGTTACAGCTTTATTCAAGCTATTGCCGACTATGCAAGCATGCATGGCTGCTATATTTCGCATGGACGCACGCACATACACACACACACACACACACACACACACAAAAAGAGAGAGTGCGAGAGAGAGCCCACACACACACACACACACACACACACAAGCTACATAAGTCACTGATTCCATTATTTAAAAAAAATATACACATTTATTCCCCATTCATTGTTGTTGTTTTGTAGTTGAAACAAGGAAAGATGATTTTTGACGATTTTTGCGGGCGGTATTACTGCTTGTCATGCACTGTAGTTTGACAATGCCCTTAACAAGTATCAGGTAGACTACAGACAAAAACCCAGACACCCAGAAGATAATCTTAGAATCTGTCCATAATCCATAATCCATTGTACAAGAATATGGTCCTTTCTTATTTTACAAAGAATCATAAGTACTGGACACACAGACTTTAGTATCATCGTACAGTATGCTTAACCAGTTGGGGCTAGGGGGCAGTATTTGCACGGCCGGATAAAAAACGTACCCGATTTAAACTGCTTACTACTCTTGCCCAGAAACGAGAATATGCATATAATTAGTAGATTTGGATAGAAAACACTCTAAAGTTTCTAAAACTGTTTGAATGGTGTCTGTGAGTATAACAGAACTCATGTGGCAGGCAAAAACATGAGAAGATTCCATACAGGAAGTGCCCTGTCTGACAATTTCTTGTCCTTCTGTGCATCTCTATCGAAAATACAGCATCTCTGCTGTCACGTGACATTTTCAAGGATTCCATTGGCTCTCAGAAGGCGCCAGAAAGTGGAATGACGTGTCTCCTGTCTCGATGCGCTTTCATGAGAATTCTCCATTTTTTTCTTTCAGCCTTTGAATGAATACAACGTTGCCCGGTTTGAATATTAGCGCTATTTTACGAGAAAAATAGCATAAAAATTTATTTTAAACAGCGTTTGACATGCTTCGAAGTACGGTAATGGAATATTTGAATTTTTTTGGCACGAAATGCGCTCGCGCGTCACCCTTCGGATAGTGACCTGAACGCACGAACTAAACTGAGGTATTTTAATATAACTATGGATTATTTGGAACCAAAACAACATTTGTTGTTGAAGTAGAAGTCCTGGGAGTGCATTCTGACGAAGAACAGAAAAGGTAATCCAATGTTTCTAATATAAATTCTGAGCTTAGGTTGTCCAAACTTGGTGGGTGTCAAATTAGCTAGCCTGTGATGGCGAGCTATCTACTCAGAATATTGCAAAATGTGCTTTCGCCGAAAAGCTATTTTAAAATCTGACACCGGGATTGCATAAAGGAGTTCTGTATCTATAATTCTTAAAATAATTGATATGTATTTTGTGAACGTTTATCGTGAGTAATGTAGTAAATTCACCGGAAGTTTGCGGAGGGTATGCTAGTTCTGAACATCACATGCTAATGTAAAAAGCTGTTTTTTGATATAAATATGAACTTGATTGAACAAAACATGCATGTATTGTATAACATAATGTCCTAGGAGTGTCATCTGATGAAGATCATCAAAGGTTAGTGCTGCATTTAGCTGTGGTTTTGGTTTTTGTGACATATATGCTTGCTTTGAAAATGGCTGTGTGATTATTTTTGGCAGGGTACTCTCCTGACATAATCTAATGTTTTGCTTTCGCTGTAAACCCTTTTTGAAATCGGACAATGTGGTTAGATTAACTAGAGTCTTGTCTTTAAAATGGTGTAAAATAGTCATATGTTTGAGAAATTGAAGTTATAGCATTTTTGAGGTATTTGTATTTGGCGCCACGCGATTCCACTGGCTGTTGAAGCGTCCCACCTCGCCCAGACAGGTTAATTAACTCGGCACCAACAGGTAATGAAGAACTCACAATATTTTTTTACCTTTTCAATTATGTCACCTTTGTTGCCATCACAATTGATTCAAGCAGTATTCAAAAAACAAATTTTACCTCACTCTTCAAATAGTGATATAATGTCTAGATCTTGGAATTGTCACGTCCTGACCAGTATAAGGGTTTATTTGTTATTTTAGTTTGGTCAGGACATGGCAGGGGGTGTTTGTTTAGAGTGTTTCGGGGTTTGTTGGGCTATGGTATTATGTAAGAGGGGTGTTTGTTTTATGTGTTCTGTTTTTTTTGGTCTATGTTCTATGTCAGTGTATTTCTATGTTCAGTCTAGTCTATCTATTTCTATGTTTAGTTCATTGGATTGACCTTCAATTGGAGGCAGCTGTTCCTCGTTGCCTCTGATTGAAGGTCCTATGTATAGGGGTGTTTTTGTAATGGGATTTGTGTGTAGTTGTCTCCTGTTTTGTGTCTGTGCACCTGACAGGACTGTTTAGTATACATGATTTGTTTGTTTTTCCTTATTTTGATTTAATAAAGAAGATGAGTATACACGTTCCCGCTGCACCTTGGTCTAATCCTTACGACGCCCATTACAGGCATCTGTCACGGGTGTCGTTGGGTTTAGACCAAGACGCAGCGGGAAAATGTACACTCATCTTTTTTATTTGGTGAAGAAGGAAAACACAAAAACGTATACAAAACAAAACGAACTTGACAGTCTTATCAGGCAAACAGCTAAACAAGAACAATCTCCCACAAAATCCCATGAAAAACAAACTCCTAATTATAGGACCCTCAATCAGAGGCAACAATAACCAGCTACCTCCAATTGAAGGTCCAACCCCAATTAACTAAACATAGAACTACAAAAGACTAGATAGAACATAGAAATATACTAACATAGAACAATGACTAACAAACCCCGGACTAATAAATCAAATACCCCTCTCCCTAAACACATACACAAAACACACCCTGAACCACATAAAACAAACACCCCCTGCCACGTCCTGACCAAACTACAATAACAAATAACCCCTTATACTGGTCAGGACGTGACACATCTAATCAAGGAATATGAATCTGCTGCAGTTCAACGTTCAATTACAATGTATATTGGAAACCAGGTTTTTCAATAAAAAGGTCAAAAGGAGCTTGGTGAAATCGTACTTTTTAACCGGGGCACTAATTAATGCATAACTTAAGAACCCTTCTACACAACATGATTAAAGCGTTGTATTGGATCGGTGGCTGACATTACCGGTATAAAATGAAAATATATCCCATTATTAATCATGAGAATATCTCAAGGAAAGCCATCGGCTCTCTTGGTAGATTTTACGGAGCTTTTAATCAGTTGACTACACACAGAATCTTGATTGTTGGAGTCCAGACGCTAAAACGCTATTGTAGTTTCTGAAAAGCATGGTTCTTGTGAGAAATGCTTTTTGTTTTTTTTGTTTTAGGTGCCACAATCTCTCTGGTGGTATGGGTATAAGGGAATGGTGTTGAAAAACATATGAATGTGCTGAAACTGATGGAATACAGTCAGGGATGGAATTTAAGCTAGTCCGGGGCAATAACTTTTCAGACCGGGCTAGTAGAAAATATGCCCAACTTGCCACCGGCGAGTGAAATTCTGTTATTTCAAATATTATGTGACCCGTTTCAAGACGCTAGAAGGCATATGTGGTAATTCATTACTTCACAGGAGAGGCATTTGAAAAAAAATATTTATATGCATTTTTTTTTGTTGCATAAATGCTTTATGGAATTTAATGTACCTTAATGACACACTTGTATGCCTTCTGTAAATACAAATAACATTGTTAAATTACAATCCTAGATTGTTTAGCCTTGGGAAAAATACAGGGACCTTCCCGTTAGCCATGATTGACTGAGATAGCGGATGGGCTGGACATGCCGAGAGATGAGATCTGATTGGTCTGCCATGTAACACGCTTCTGTCTATAACATGAGCTGCTCAGTATGCGTATAATCCTTTCTACTGCAACTTTTATTTTGAAAAATATCACAAAGAACTGAAAAAGTTTTGGTACTGCTCTCAACATTGCTGCCCTCAAGTTAATAGCACTATCAACAACATTAGTGGGAAAAAGTTGTGATGGACTACTTTCTGGAGGACGATCATGCCATGCTGAATCGCTCTGACTCTGAAAATTAATCAGACAATGAGGAAATCCCTGATTTAGGTAAAAACAGTTCCATTGAACCAGAGATTGTAGAGTCTTCTGATGACCGTGATGGGGAAGAAACGACGATCAGAAGGGATCCATGGTACCCTCCCAGAAGCTTGGCTAGGGCATAAAACCCGCCAATTCAGACCAACTAAGAGGTGGAATGGGTTCGCACTCAAAGCTTACTTCATTATTCTTATTTTAAATTATTATTTTCACTGCATCAGGGACGTTTTGGCTTTACGGCCTTCTTCAGTGTCTAGGTACAATTGTATTTTAATTCAAAACAGCATTTGTAGGGAACAATTGATGAGCAGCAGGTGCTTCTAATCAGGGTTGCCATTCATCTGCCAATCAGGGATGTGGCATCTCTGGTCTACCTGCATACAAATTAGTCAAAGAAATACAGAATTCTAATGTATGGCAGCGATCCTGACGCCAAAAAATTAATTAAATAGAATGATTTTGTTCTATAAAGTGTCTCTCAAAGTGATATATGGATGTGTATTAGTGGATTTATGTTCTTCAAAGGCGTACTTTAAAGTCTAGGAATTTTTCCAATATAAATCACATCACAAGAACATTGAAACATATAAATTACTCCTTTAGTAGTAGAAGTTGTGCATGACTTTGTATCATAGTCTGAGGGCATACAACATTACAACATGTCTTTATGGTGCTACAGGAGGTACAGGGGAAACATCCTTATGGTGCTATATGATCTACAGGGGAAACATCCTTATGGTGCTACAGGAGGTACAGGGGAAACATCCTTATGGTGCTACAGGAGGTACATTATCTACAGGGGAAACATCCTTATGGTGCTACAGGATCTACAGGGGAAACATCCTTATGATGCTACAGGAGGTACAGGGGAAACATCCTTATGGTGCTACAGAAGATACATGATCTACAGGGGAAACATCCTTATGGTACAACAGGAGGTACAGGGGAAACATCCTTATGGTGCAACAGGAGGTACAGGGGAAACATCCTTATGGTGCTACAGGATCTACAGGGGAAACATCCTTATGGTGCTACAGGAGGTACAGGGGAAACATCCTTATGGTGCAACAGGAGGTACAGGGGAAACATCCTTATGGTGCTACAGGAGGTACAGGGGAAACATCCTTATGGTGCTACAGGAGGTACAGGGGAAACATCCTTATGGTGCTACAGGAGGTACAGGGGAAACATCCTTATGGTGCAACAGGAGGTACAGGGGAAACATCCTTATGGTGCTACAGGAGGTACAGGGGAAACATCCTTATGGTGCTACAGGAGGTACAGGGGAAACATCCTTATGGTGCTACAGGAGGTACAGGGGAAACATCCTTATGGTGCTACAGGAGGTACAGGGGAAACATCCTTATGGTGCAACAGGAGGTACAGGGGAAACATCCTTATGGTGCTACAGGAGGTACAGGGGAAACATCCTTATGGTGCTACAGGAGGTACAGGGGAAACATCCTTTATGAAGGCCTCTTTTCTCTTCCTGATCACATCTGATTTGAATCAATATGTGTGATACATTTCTTAATCGTTTATAGGTGAATAATGTGAATAAAAGTGGATTCTGGAATGTAGAATTTAAAGACGATTCTCATTATAATATATGCTGATGTTTATTGACAATAGACTTGATGCCATTACGTCTATCATTGAAAGTATGTATAGAGTTTTCAGAAAATAGTTTGTTGTGTTTTTGTTGGGATTTATTTAATTAACTGGCTTCTGTTGAAACTTTTAGCTTGTTTTGGAACTTCATCAAGCCAGGTATCGGGGGTATCCCCTACAAGCGGAAATGTTGAAATGAAAGAATTTGATTGTCTTTCATATTCTTCCTCTGTGTCACAGACGCGACGCAGTCTATGAAGTTGACTTACTGGTAAACCTCTTTGTAAGGGGAAAGGGTTTGATAACTATCAGCTGTCAATATAGTATTTTTATCTGTAGATTTTCTGTAAACAGTACAGTTTAGCACAGTACATCTAACAAATGTATGGAGTTAATGTTCTTTTCCATAGGGAAGAAACGGCGATCAACAGTGTCATTGCAGCGAAGAAGTTGGCTTAGTTTTGAAATCAGTGGAATGCCCGGTGGAAGCAGAGAGATGATAACCAAAAAGAGAACACAGAAGGCTGTTGTATAAAACACCTGTCTTTCGATTACATCTTCAAACTAATGGCAACCACGGCATCCATGACAGAGAGGGAGAAGCCTTCATCCATGTATACGGGTCTAGCTACATTTTCAGATATTACACGTTTCTAATTTGGTCAGAAAATCATTTTCATTGGACGTTAAAGTGTACTGTTAGCCTGCTAGCTGACGTTAACTGGCTGGCTCGCTAGCTAACGTTACGTGTATGATCTGTGCGGTAATATTATTTGTATCTCAGAAATCCATTTGTATTCCTAGTTATAGCGTAATGTTAGCTAGCTAGCTAACATTGAACCTAGTTGGTTAGCTTTAGCTACCTGTAGATTCATGGATGGTAGTATTGCCGCTTTCAAGACAACTGGGAACTCTGAAAAACGCGAGGTCAAATCATGACGTCAATGATCTTCAGGTTGCAACGTCGGAGCGTATACAGTACCTCAGTCTATCCACGGAGGTACGCACATCTTCAAAAATATTCTGCATGGGCCCTCAAATCCTCAAAAAAAGGTTCTACAGCTGCACCATTGAGAGCATCTTGACTGGCTGCATCACTACTTGGCATGGCAACTGCACCGCCTTCGATCGCATGGTGCTACAGAGGGCGGTGCGGACAGCCCAGTACATCATTGGGGCCGAGCTCCCTGCAATGCAGGACCTCTATACCAGGCGCTTTGAAAGGAAGTGGGCCAAATATTTTAAAAGACTCGCCAAGCAGTACCAGAGCAACACGTCTGACACCAGCAGGCTAATGAACAGTTTTTATCCCAAAAACATAAGACTGATAAATAGCCAACTACATGGCTACATGGCTACATGGCTTCATGGCTACATGGCTACATGGCTACATGACTGCATGGCTACATGACTACATGGCTACATGGCTACATGGCTTCATGACTACATGGCTACATGGCTACATGGCTTCATGACTACATGGCTACATGGCTTCATGACTACATGGCTACATGGCTACATGGCTTCATGACTACATGGCTACATGGCTACATGACTACATGGCAACATGGCTATCTGCATTGACCCTTCTATTTGATTTTAGAACTGAAACACATTCACATACTCACTCTATGCACACTCTACACACACACACACACACACTGTCGAACCGCTTTGCTTTATCTTGGCCAGGTCACAGTTGCAAATGAGAACTTGTTCTCAACTAGCCTACCTGGTTAAAAAAAGGTGAAAAAAAACAAAAAAAAACACACACAACCACACACACATACGCACATACACACGCACACACAAACACACACACACTCACATACAATATATGCTGCTGCTGCTCCTCTGTTTATCTTATATCCTGATGCCTAGTCTCCTTCCCCCTATACATATCTACCTCCATCACTCTAGTATCCCTGTCTCCTTCCCCCTATACATATCTACCTCCATCACTCCAGTATCCCTGCACATTGTTAATATGGTACTGGAACTGACCCTGTATATAACTACTGACCCTGGAACTGACCCTGTATATAGCTACTGACCCTGTATATAGCTATTGACCCTGTATATAGCTACTGACCCTGTATACAACTACTGACCCTGGAACTGACCCTGTTTATAGCTACTGACCCTGGAACTGACCCTGTATATAGCTACTGACCCTGTATATAGCTACTGACCCTGTAACTGTCCCTGTATATAGCTACTGACCCTGTATATAGCTACTGACCGTGGAACTGTCCCTGTTTATAGCTACTGACCCTGTTTATAGCTACTGACCCTGGAACTGACCCTGTATATAGCTACTGACCCTGTATATAGCTACTAACCCTGGAACTGACCCTGTATATAGCTACTGACCCTGTATATAGCTACTGACCCTGGAACTGTCCCTGTATATAGCTACTGACCCTGTATATAGCTACTGACCCTGTATATAGCTACTGACCCTGTATATAGCTACTGACCCTGGAACTGTCCCTGTATGTAGCTACTGACCCTGGAACTGTCCCTGTATGTAGCTACTGACCCTGGAACTGTCCCTGTATGTAGCTACTGACCCTGGAACTGTCCCTGTATGTAGCTACTGACCCTGGAACTGTCCCTGTATGTAGCTACTGACCCTGGAACTGACCCTGTATGTAGCTACTGACCCTGGAACTGTCCCTGTATGTAGCTTACTTACTTTCTCGTGTTCTTCTTATTTCTATTTCTCGTGTGTTTTAATTCAACTAAACTTTATTCTATAGTATTAGTGATATTGATTACTACATTGTTGGGAAAGAGCTTGTACTTGCGCACGTGACAATGAAACTTGAAACAACTCAATGATCAGGAACGTATTCCTTAAGGCTGGTCCCAGATCTGTCTGTGATGCCTTTCCAACTCAAATGGTCATTATGTTTGTCATAACAATGACCAGAGGGTTTGGCAAGACAGCACAAACTGATCTGGGTACAGGAACAACATAATGCATTATTTAAACCGGTTCAAAAAGCCCATGAAAGTGTAATGGTCTAAGAAGTCTCAGAGAAACTTACCCTGTCCGTCCCAAATGCCACCCTATTCCCGATCTAGTGCACTACTTTTCACCAGGTCCCTATATGGTAGTGCAATATATAAGGAATAGGATGCTGTTTGGTACTTAGCCAGGCTCTGTTGGAGATGATGACATGCTATGGTGGAGCTAAAAAAACGACTGTTAAATGCTCTCATTATGGAACTAAAAACCAACTGTTAAATGCTCTCATCATCGAACTAAAATCCGACTGTTAAATGCTCTCATCATGGAACTAAAATCCGACTGTTAAATGCTCTCATCATGGAACTAAAAACCAACTGTTAAATGCTCTCATCATGGAACTAAAAACCGACTGTTAAATGCTCTCATCATGGAACTAAAAAACAATTTTCTGGTCTCTCCAGAGATGTTGATCGGGTTCAAGTCTGGGATCTAGCTGGGCCTGTCAATGGCATTCAGAGACTTGTCCCGAAGCCACTGCTGCGTTGTCTTAGCTGTGTCCTTACAGTCGTTGTGCTGTTGGGAGGTAAACATTCGCCCCAGTCTGAGGTCCTGACCACTGGAGCATGTTATCATCAAGGATCTCTCTCTGTACTTTGCTCTGTTCATCTTTCCCTCGATCTTGACTAGTCTTGACTAGTCTCCCAGTCCCTGCAGCTGAAAAACATCCCCCACAGCATGATGCTGCCACCACCATGCTTCACCGTAAGATGGTGCCAGTTTTCCTCCAGACGTGACGGTTGGCATTCAAATCAGTGAAATGTTTACTTACAAGTCCTTAAACTCACAATGCAGTTTTAATAAAATACTCCCAAAAAAAGTAAGGGACAAGAAAAACAGATAATTAAGGAGCAGCAGTAAATAACTATAGCGGGGCTATGTACAGGGGGTACCGGTTCAGAGTCAACGTGTCAATGTGCGGGGGCACCGGTGTCGAGGTAATTGAGGTAATTATGTATATGCAGGTAGGGTTATTAAAGTGCATAGATAATAACAGAGAGTAGCAGCAGCGTGGTGGGGGGGGAGGGGTGCAAATAGTCTTGGGAGCCATTTGATTAGCTGTTCAGGAGTCATTTGGCTTGTGGGTAGAAGAGGTTTAGAAGCTGTTTTGAAGCTTCCGGTACCGCTTGCCATGAGGTAGCAGAGAGAACAGTCTATGACTAGGGTGGCTGGAGTCATTCAGGCCAAAGTGTTCAAAATTCGTTTCATCAGAGCATAGAATCATGTTTAGATGGCTTTTGGCAAACTCGAAGTGGGCTGTCATTTGCCTTTTACTGAGGAGTGGCTTCCGTCTGGCCACTCTACCATATTGCGTGTAGACTGATAAGGAAAACATCTATTTCATCCATTTTAGGATAAGGCTGTGCCGTAACAAAATGTGGAAAAAGTCAACGTCTACCTGAGAAACCTGCTGTTTGCCCTCTGTTGCCGATCAGTACAATCAGTTGATAAAGGAAGTTCCAGATACTGTAGCAGATGTGAAGTTAACTAGCTACAGGTAGTCCGTGTTTCTATAGCAACAGGTAGTCAGTGTTTCTATAGCAACAGGTAGTCAGTGTTGACTAACCTAGCCCACCAACATGATTCACCGTAGGAATGGTGCCAGGCTTATAGCTACACACACAAACATTTTTTTAATGAAATGTATGTATTCACTACTGTAAGTCGCTCTGGATAAGAGCGTCTGCTAAATGACTAAAATGTAAAATGTACCCCTACCTACAGTGCCTTCACAACATATTCACATCCCTTGACTTTTTCCCCACATTTTCTTTTGTTAATAGCCTGAATTTAAAATGGATTAAATTGAGATGTGTTGTTACTGGCCTACACGCAATATCCCATAATGTCAAAGTGTAATAATTTTTTTTAGAATAAATAATTTACATTTATTAAAAATGCAAAGCTTAAATGTCTTGAGTCAAAGGGTGTTCTACCCCTTTGTTATGGAAGGTCTTAATGAGTTAGTAAGGAGTAAAAACTAAATCTGTAAGGTCCCTCAGTCAAGCAGTGAATTTACAACATAGATTCAACATGTTAAATGTGCAAGCAGAGGAAAAAAACTAACTCCAGACCACCTTTACTCCACACACAGAGACACATACAAAGCTCTCCCTCAACCTCCATTTGGTAAATCTGACCATAATTCTATCCTGTTTCCTGCTTACAAGCAAAAACTAAAGCAGGAAGCACCAGTGACTCGGTCAGTAAGAAAGTTGTCAGATGAAGCATATGCTATGATACAGGACTGTTTTTTTAGCACAGACTGGAATATGTTCCGTGATTCCTTTGACGGCATTGAGGAGTACACCACATCAGCCACTGGCATCATCAATAAGTGCATTGATGACATCGTCCCCACAGTGACCGTACGTCCATACCCAAACCAGAAGCCATGGATTACAGGCAATATCCGCACTGAGCTAAAGGGTAGCACTGCTGCTTTCAAGGAGCGGGTCTCTAACCCGGAAGATTATAAGAAATCCCGCTGTGCCCTCCAATGAACCATCAAGCAGGCAAAGCGTCAATACAGGACTAAAACTGAATCGTAGTACCCCGGCTACAACGCTCGTCAGATGTGGCAGGGCTTGTAAACTATTACAGAATACAAAAGGGAAGCACAGCCGCGAGCTGCCCAGTGAGACAAGCCTACCAGATGAGCTAAATTACTTCTATGCTCGCTTCGAGGCAAGTAACACTGAAATATGCATGAGAGCATCAGCTGTTCCAAACGACTGTGTGATCACGCTCTCCATAGCCAATGTGAGTAAGGCCTCTAAACAGGTCAACATCCACAAGGCCGCAGGGCCAGATGGATTACCAGGATGTGTACTCTGAGCATGCGCTGACCAACTGGCAATTGTCTTCACTGACATGTTCAATCTATCTCTGACTGAGTCTGTAATACCAACATGTTTCAAGCAGACCACCATAGTCCCTGTGCCCAAGAAAAATAAGGTAACCTGCCTAAATTACTACCGACGAGTAGCGCTCACGTCTGTAGCCATGAAGTGCTTTGAAAGGCTGGTCATGGATCACATCAAAACAATTATCCCAGAAACCCAACCCACTCAATTTGCATACCGCCCCAACAGATCTACAGATAACGCAATCTCCATTGCACTCAACACCGCCCTTTCCCACCTGGAAAAAAATAACACCTATGTGAGAATGCTATTCATTGACTACAGCTCAGCGTTCAACGCCATAGTGCCCTCAAAGGTCATCACTAAGCTAAGAACCTTGGGACTAAACACCTCCCTCTGCAACTGGATTCTGGACTTCCTAAACGGGCCGCCCCATGTGGTTAACTACGGGATTGGTGTGTCCCCCATGGGACGGTTGAGCTAACCTAGGCTAATGTGACTAGCATGAAGTTGTAAGTAACAAAAACATTTCCAGGACATAGACATATCTGATACGTGCAAAAAGCTTAAATTATTGTTAATCTAACTGCACTGTCCAATTTACAATAGCTATTACAGTGAAAGAATACCATGCTGTTGTTTGAGGAGAGCACACAATTATGAACTTGAAAATGTATTAACCTGTTAGGGCTAGGGGGCAGTATTTACACGGCCGGATAAAAAACGTACCCGATTTAATCTGGTTACTACTCCTGCCCTGTAACTAGAATATGCATATAATTATTGGTTTTGGATAGAAAACACCCTACAGTTTCTACAACTGTTTGAATGGTGTCTGTGAGTATAACAGAACTCATATGACAGGCAAAAACCTGAGAAGATTTCATGCAGGAAGTGGCCTGTCTGAAAAGGTGTTGTTGTTCTTGCCTCTGTTTATTGAAGAGTCAGGATCTTAGCTGCAACGTAACACTTCCCACGGCTCCCATAGGCTCTCAGAGCCGGGGGAAAAAGCTGAACGATGTCGAGGCAGCCCCAGGCTGAAACACATTATCGCCTTTGCCAAGTGGCCGATCAGAGGACAAAGGAATTAGGCGCGTGCCCGAGTCGACCCAGTGATATATTTTATTTCGGCTGTTTACCTAATTGCAGATTCCCGGTCGGAATATTATCGCTTTTTAACGAGAAAAATGGCATAAAAATTGATTTTAAACAGCGGTTGACATGCTTCGAAGTACGGTAATGAAATATTTAGAAATCTTTTGTCACAAAACCCTTATTTACCATTCGGATAGTGTCCTGAACGCACGAACAAAACGCCGCTGTTGGAACATAACTATGGATTATTTGGGACCAAACCAACATTTGTTATTGAAGTAGAAGTCCTGGGAGTGCATTCTGACGAAGAACAGGAAAGGTAATCAAACTTTTCTAATAGTAAATCTGATTTTGGTGAAGGCTAAACATGCTGGGTGTCTAAATAGCTAGCCCTGTGATGCCGGGCTATCTACTTAGAATATTGCAAAATGTGCTTTCACCGAAAAGCTATTTTAAAATCGGATATATCGAGTGCATAGAGGAGCTCTGTATCTATAATTCTTAAAATAATTGTTATGCTTTTTGTGAACATTTATCGTGAGTAATTTAGTAAATTGTTAGTAAATTCGCCGGAAGTTTGCGGGGGGTATGCTAGTTCTGAACGTCACATGCTAATGTAAAAAGCTGGTTTTTGATATAAATATGAACTTGATTGAACAAAACATGCATGTATTGTATAACATAATGTCCTAGGTGTGTCATCTGATGAAGATCATCAAAGGTTAGTGCTGCATTTAGCTGTCTTCTGGGTTTTTGTGACATTATATGCTAGCTTGAGAAATGGGTGTCTGATTATTTCTGGCTGGGTACTCTGCTGACATAATCTAATGTTTTGCTTTCGTTGTAAAGCCTTTTTGAAATCGGACAGTGTGGTTAGATTAACGAGAGTCTTGTCTTTAAATAGCTGTAAAATAGTCATATGTTTGAGAAATTGAAGTAATAGCATTTCTAAGGTATTTGAAAATCGCGCCACAGGATTCAACTGGCTGTTACGTAGGTGGGACGATTTGGTGCCACCTGCCCTAGAGAGGTTAATAAACCAAATAGGCACATTTGGGCAGTCCTGATAGTACATTTTCAACAGAAATGCAATGGTTCATTAAATCAGTCTAAAACCTTGCACATACACTGCTGCCATCTAGTGGCCAAAATCTAAATTGCGCCTAACCTGGAGTAGTACATTATGGCATTTTTCTTGCATTTCAAAGATGTATTATCTTTTACCAGATCTAATGTGTTACATTTTCCCAAATGAATTTCACATTTCCACAAACTTCAAAGTGTTTCCTTTCAAATGGTATCAAGAATATGCATATCCTTGCTTCAGGTCCTGAGCTACAGGCAGCTAGATTTGGGGATGCCTGTATCTTTGTAATGATTGGTTATATTGATACACCATCAAAAGTGTAATTAATAACTTCACCAAGCTGAAAGGGATATTCAATGTCAGATTTTTCCCCCCATCTACCAATAGCTTCCCTTCTTTGTGAGGCATTGGAAAACCTCCCTGGTCTTTCAAATCAAATCAAATTGTATTTGTCACATGCGCCGAATACAACAGGTTTAGACATTACAGTGAAATGCTTACTTACAAGCCCTTAACCAACAATGCTTTAAGAAGATTTTAAGAAAAAAAAATTGCTAACAAAAAAATAGACAATAAAAAAATAAAGGTAACAAATAATTAAACAGGTGGCGGCAGGGTAGCCTAGTGGTTAGAGTGTTGGACTAGTAACCGAAAGGTTGCAAGTTCAAATCCCTGAGCTGACAAGGTACAAATCTGTTGTTCTGCCCCCTGAAATGGCAGTCATTGAAAATATGAATTTGTTCTTAACTGACTTTCCTAGTTAAATAAAAGTAAAAAAGCTAAAAAAAACAACAAAAAAAAAACAGTAGCAGTAAAATAACAATAGCAAGGCTACATACAGGGGGTACAGAGTCAATGTGTGGGGGCACTGCTTAGTTGTAGGTAATATGTAGTTAAAGTGATGATGCAAGGACAATATCCAGAGAGTATCAGCAGAGGGATCTGGGTAGCCCTTTGATTAGCTGCTTGGGGGAATAAGCTGTTAAGAATCCTTTTGGACCTAGACTTGGCACTCCGGTACTGCTTCTCGTGCGGTAGCAGAGAGAACAGTCTACGACTAGGATGGCTGGAGTCTTTGACAATTTTTAGGGCCATAATCTGACACCGCCTGGATGGCAGGAAGCTTGGGCCCAGTGATGTACTGGGCCATGCGCACTACCCTCTGTAGTGCCTTGTGGCCCAAGCAGTTGCCATACCAGGCAGTGATGCAACCAGTCAGGATGCGCTCAGTGGCGCAGCTGTAGAACCTTTTGAGGATCTGAGGACCCATGACAAATCTTTTCAGGGGAATGTTGTCGTGCCCTCTTCACGGCTGTCTTGGTGTGTTTGGACCATTATAGTTTGTTGGTGATGTGGACACCAAGGAACTTGAAACTCTCAACCTGCTCCACAACAGCCCAGTCAATGAGAATGGGGGTGTGCTCGGTCCTCCTTTTCCTATCGTCCACAATCATCTCCTTTGTCTTGATCACGTTGAGGGAGAGGTTGTTGTCCTGGCACCACATTGCCATGTCTGTGACCTCCTCCCTATAGACTGTCTCATCATTACCAGTGATTTGGCCTACAACTTGATGATGGTGTTGGAGTCGTGCCTGGCCATGCAGTCATGAGTGAACAGGGAGTACAGGAGGGGACTAAGCATGCATCCCTAAGGATCCCCATGTTGAGGATCAGAGTGGTGGCTGTGTTGTTACCTACCCTTAACTCAGTTGCTGGAAAGGAAGGAAACCGCTCAGGGATTTCACCATGATCCCAATGGTGACTTTAAAACAGTTACAGAGTTTAATGGCTGTGATAGGAGAAAAATGAGGATTGATCAACAACATTGTAGTTACTCCAAAATGCAATACAATACGAATTTAATTGACAGACTGAAAAGAAGGAAACCTGTACAGAATAAAATATTCCAAAACACACATCCTGCTTGCAATAAGTCATTAAAGTAATACTGAAAAAACAGCGGCAAAGTAATTCACTTTTTGTCCTGAAAACAAAGTGTTATGTTTGGGGCAAATGCAACGGGGAGATGAATTCACCTTTCAGCAGGACAATAACCTAAAACACAAGGTCAAATTTATTCTGGAGTTGCTTACCAAGAAGACAGTGAATATTCTTGTGTGGCTGAGTTAGTCTTGACTTTCGTTATTGTTATTTTTATTGTGTTACTATTTCCATTTTTATCTCTGCATTGTTGGGAAAGGGCTAGTAAGTAAGCATATCATGGTAAAGTCTACACCTGTTGTGTTTGGGTTCATTCGCCCATGCCCACGTATTGTACCTCAGAGTGTTTGCTTTGTGTTTTCACCCAGCAAGACTTTTAGTTACTTTTTATTAATAAACTCTTGACAACACACTTATACCCGATAAGCTCCCATTGTCACATTCTGCCAAATTCAACATATCAGGTTCCAAATTTGTCTAGTCTCTGTATTTTAACATAATTATACAGCAATTACTCTACCTCACAGGGCTGAGAGAAAATTCTTCTAATCATCCTGTAACTCTTCCCAAGGGGAAAGGAAGGTTGTTTGTGTGGGTGGTTGTAGAGATAGCATTATTAAATTGATAAAATAAAATAAAACTCAAATCTCTCTCTGCCTCTCTTTCCCCCCGGAGGAGAGAACTGGGCAGAAGTGATAAAAACTGAAGTGAGAAATGTGGATGGAGCCTGCAGGTTTGTGGGTTTGTGTATGTGTGTGTGTGTATGTATGCAAGTGTGTGTGTGGCTCAGCACTTAGCTATATTATTGAATCTCACACTCCTCAGTTCAACAAGTCTTAGTGGCGCTTTTCTGTGGAAATATGGAAATGAAAGTGCAGTCTGTGTCAGGGATATAGGTAAATACTTTAGCTTAGTGTCTATTATAGTTAGATTGATGCTGCCGGAGACATTTAAAAATCTATTTAACTGCTGATTGTGTTTAATGCCCCCGTAGGGGTTTGGTTTTCTCATGCAGACTTCTGGGCCTATTTCCACTCAGAGTAGAAGCTAGGATCAGATTCCCCCTGTCCATTCATTACAATGTAAAACACCAAACTAATCAGCACTGATGATCTGAGACGCTTTAGGGGCTGATTCAGACATAGGAAATGTATGCCTTTCCAACACTTTTATTTTTTTATTTAAGAACTTCTCAGTATTTGGTATTCAAACTTATCCTTATGCCGGTGATCAACTAAATCTTTTCTTAGTGCCTCCCTTATGCGACTGAATACATTTAATTCAACCGCTGAAAACTCCCACTAGTTGGCTGACAGATTTCCTCATGGAGTTTTCATTCAATGCGCTTTTCAGTTCATTTATCTAAAGCTTTTCCCTTTAATGATGTCTTCCAGCAATGTTTTATTTTTTTTACTTTTACTCTTGAAAAGCGATATAGACATAAATACAGTAAAATACATGTCTCTTATTTTTTGGGGCAAAATAGTTTTTTTTTTTTACACAAATGAAAAATTCAAGGAGTTGGTCTGATGGTCTAGTGTGATGTCATCGGACTCCCCCCTTGCTTGAGGAACAATAGAGTACAAAGAAGAAAGTCCCCCCCCCCCACTTGTGCAGTGGTGTAAAGTTCTTAAGTAGAAAATACTTTCAAGTACTACTTAACCTGTTGGGGCTAGGGGGCAGTATTTTCACGGCCGGATAAAAAACATACCCGATTTAAACTGGTTACTACTCTTGCCCAGAAATGAGAAGATGCATATAATTAGTAGATTTGGATAGAAAACACTCTAAAGTTTCTAAAACTGTTTGAATGGTGTCTGAGTATAACAGAACTCATATGGCAGGCCAAAACCTGAGAAGATTCCATGCAGGAAGTGCCCTGTCTGACAATTTGTTGTCCTTCTGTTGCATATCTCTCGAAATTACAGCATCTGTGCTGTTACGTGACACTTTCTAAGGCTTCCATTGGCTCTCTAAAGCCTTTAGAAAGCGGAATGACGCGTCTCCTGTCTCTGGGCAAAGTACAGCAGCAGAGTTTGTAAGTGGCCTGCCTGGGGACAGTGACACTGGAGATGCGCGGACAATGTGGTTGGATTAACGAGAGTCTTTTCTTTCAAATGGTGTAAAATAGGCATATGTTTGAGAAATTGAAGTTATAGCATTTTTGAGGTATTTGTATTTCGCGCCACACGTTTCCACTGGCTGTTGAGAGAGGTTAAGTAGGTTTTTGGGGTATCAGTACTTTACTTTTACTATTTACATTTTTGACTACTTTTAATTTTACTCAACTACATTCCTAAAGAAAATGATGTACTTTCTACTCCATATATTTTCCCTGACACCCAAAAGTACTCATTCCATTTCAAATGCTTAGCAAGACAGGAAAATGGTCCAATTCACATTTATCAAGAGAACATCCCTGGTCATCTCTATTGCCTCTGCTCGCACGGACTCACTAAACACACATGCTTCGTTTGTAAATGATGTCTGAGTGTTGGAGTGTGCCCCCTGGCTATCCGTAACAAAAAAATAAAATAAAATGGTGCTGTGTGAGAAACCTGTTGTAAACCGTTGTAAATTGTTGTAAAACTGTTGTAATTATAAGGAATATGACATGATTTATACTTTTACTTTTGATACTTAAGTATATTTAAAACCAAAATACTTTAAAGACTTTTACTCAAGTAGTATTTTACTGGGTGACTTTCACTTTTACTTGAGTAATTTTCTATAAAAAAGGTATCTTTACTTTTACTCAAGTATGACAATTGAGTACTTTTTCCACCACTGCACTTGTGCCATGTCATGACATACCTGAACCACCTATTGTGATGTGCCTTTTGTTAAGTAAATTAGGTTATACATGAGAAGGAGACTGGAGTGCTACTTTAAATACATTGTACCTTCAGTTTGCATTTTCTTGATAGACTCAATATAACATGTTGAGAGAACGGGTTCCGAATATCAATGAAAGAAATCCATCTAAAAGGTTTCAGTACCAATTTGTAGATTTAAAAATACTCAGAACTTGTGGATAATTTAGGGCTTGTATTTTATGAATCATATCGGATACACTAGACCTGCTCCAATTGGCATACCGTCCCAACAGATCCACAGATGACACAATCTCAATCGCACTACACACTGCCCTTTCCCACCTGGACAAAAGGAACACCTATGTGAGAATGCTGTTCATTGACTACAGCTCAGCGTTTTAAACACCACGGTGCCCACAAAGCTCATCACTAAGCTACGCACCCTGGGACTTAACACCTCCCTCTGCAACTGGATCCTGGACTTCCTGACGGGCCGCTCCCCCCATGTGGTTAAGGGTAAGTAACAACACATCACCGCCTGGTATGGCATCTGCTCGGCATCTGACCGTAAGGCGCTACAGAGGGTAGTGCCAAGCTTCCTGCCACTCAGGACCTATATACTAGGCAGTTTCAGAGGAAACCCCAAAACTTTGTCAAAGACTCCAGTCACCTAAGTCATAGACTGCTCTCTCTGCTACCTCAAAGCAAGCGTTAGTCTATGACCACAAGTCTACCACCAAAAGGCTCCTTAACAGCTTCTACCCCCCAAGCCATAAGACTGCTGAACAGTTAATCAAATGGCCACCAGACTATTTACATTGACCCCCCCCCCCCATTTGTTTTGTACACTGCTGCTACTCGCTGTTTATTATCTGTGCATAGTCACTTCACATCTACATACATGTACAAGTTACCTCGCCTAATCTCTACCCCCGCACATTGATTCAGTACAGGTACCCCTTGTATATAGCCTCGTTATTATTTTATTGTGTTAATTTTTTATAATTTTTTACTTCAGTTTATTTGGTAAATATTTCCTTAACTCTTTCTTGAACTGCACTGTTGTTTAAGGGCTTGTAAGTAAGCATTTCACGGTAAGGTCTACACCTGTTGTATTCAGCGCATGTGACAAAAAGTTTGACTTGATGTCCCAAATCCCTTGGAAACAGCAGACAAAGGGCTGTGAGACAGAGGTTTAATCTTAGACACATGAAAGGTGGGATGTATACAGAGGGTGCGGGGAAACAGAAGACAAACAGCAGACAGGAAATTTGAGATGGGAAAAGGGCAGAACAAACAGGGGGGAAGGTTTAAGGTACTCCACCCGGAGGGTCAGATCTCGAGTGGACAGCCATACCCTCTGCCCGAGATGATAACGGGGAGCCGGGGTCCAGTGGCGGACTGCCTGTCGTCAATACCTGGAGGTGGTCTTGTTGAGAAGAGCAGACAGGGCTCTCTTCCAGGTACAGAAACAGCGGCAGACGGACATCTGGGCCGAGGGTATGCTGACCTCTTGCTCAGGGAAGAGCGGGGGCTGAAATCCGATGGAACACTCAAAGGGCGAGAGACCAGTAGCCGAGCAGGGAAGGGTGTTGCAGGCATATTCCACCCACACGAGCAGCTGGCTCCAGGTGGTGTGGTTGATAGAGACGAGGCAATGAAGAGCAGTCTCCAGGTTCTGATTGGCTCGCTCCAACTGGCCGTTTGACTGGGGGTGAAAACCGGAGGACAGGCTGGCCGACGACCCAATATGGCTGCAGAACGACTTCCAGAACCAGGACGAGAGGACCGCGATCAGAGACCATGATCACCGGAAGTCCATGGAACTAGAAGACTACACAATGAGCTGGGCCATCTCCTTGGCTGATGATAACTTGGGAAGGGGAATTAATTGGGCGGCTTTGGAAAACCTATCCACCACCGTAAGGATAGTGGTGTTGCAATCTGATGAAGGGAGTCCAGTGACAAAGTCCAGGGATATATGAGAATGAGGTGAGGAACAGGGAGTGGTTGAAGGAGGCCATCCGGAGCTTGCCGCGGAGTCTTATTCTGAGCACACACAGTGGAGGTGGAGACGTCAGGAACTATGGTGGGCCACCAAAGCCAGGGTCTGACGGAAGCTAGGATGGCAGGCAAGTCTGGAGGAATGAGCCCATGTCATCAAAGTAGAAAAAACACTAACCGGTTCAACATGTCACGGAGCACATCGTTGACCAGGGCCTGGACCACTGTGGGAGCATTGGTCAGTCCGAATGGCATAACAAGGTACTCATAGTGCCCTATAGCCGTGTTAAAATCTGTCTTCCAGTTGCCTCCTTCCTGTATCCAAACCAGATGGTAGGCGTTCCAAAGTTCCAGAAGATCATTGAGAAGATCATCACCCCCCTGGACAGCTAATGTTTATACAGATCTCTGCTGTTGAAAACTAAATGTTAGTCTTAAAGAAATGTGAGATAATGTCTAGATGTTTTTTATAGTGGAGATCACGTTTATAAAGTGCCTGGCTTGGCTGAAAATACATTTTAACGTCCTAGATTTAGTCGGTGGTAACTTGTGGAATAGACACCGGCTGGAATGCGGTTTTAACAAAACCGTATTGTGGATTAAACACACCTGTTGTGTAAATTCAACTAACACCCTTTTACTGTAATGTTACATTTTTCATATTTACTATCAACCGATTCCTTGCTGCAAGTCCACTATAGTTCACATGCATATAAAAAGTTATGTTTATTTCACATCAGACATTTGTGATGTAAAACAATAAATACTTTCAAAATACTTTTTTTTTTCTTTCTTTTTCAGGAGGATTAAGCAGTAGTTTAATGCACTAGGGACCAAGGAACATATAATGAATAGACTACCGGCTTCCTAATCGTACCAATACTCATGATACTACCGTACATCGAGACCAGAAGAGCACTATCATTTTAATATAACAGTATGTTTTTTTTTTAAACTCTAGGTCTGTGGAGACAATGAAGGGAATGATGGGGATGAAGGGGATGATGGGGATGAAGGGGATGGAGTTTTGAAACAGATCGGTGTGAGGGGTTATGAGACAGATTTAAGGTGCACTGAAATATTCATCCTGAGGTGTTCTGAAACATGACATGGTGTGTTGTAACACCACATAATCAAGAGTTGTGCAACGCCGGAGACTGGGAGCACTGACCCAGAAAAGGTTGAAAACACTATTGTGGTGTTTCTAGCGGAGAATTAGATCCTTTCTTCTGGAGTTTCCAAATACTGTAAATCCCTCCCTACTCTTATACATGACCAGTTTCAGGAAGCTATACATATGTCGCACATCACTACGTCACAGGACAGGTATTTATTTATTTATTAAAATGTGTTTTTTGGCAGAAATGTCTTCTTGAACATGTGAACTTTCATGTGCCTTAATAACAAACAAACGTGTATGCCATCAGTAAATACGAATAAAAGTGTTAAATTAGTTGGTTTAGCCAAGGAAAAAGTGAGGATCCTTCCCGCAATCATGATTGGCTGAGATAATTGATGGGCTGGACATGATGAGAGATGAGTTCGGATTGGTCTGCCATGTATTACGCTTCTGTCTATAACATGAGCTGCTCAGTATGTGGAAAAATTCCTTTCTTATGAAAATTTTTGGAAAGGTATGATAGGCATGGAGAAACTGCAAAAGCGTTGCTACTGCTCTCAACAACATTGCTGCCCTGAATTTAGCAGGCGCTGTCGACAAAGATAAAAAAAACTGATGGACTACTTTCTGGAGGACGATCATGACTCTGAAAATGAATTAGACAATGAGGAACCCCTGACTTAGGTAATAACAGTTTCTTTGAACCAGACATTGGAGAGTCTTCTGATGACAGTGATGGGGAAGAAACAGCGATCAACAGTGTTGTTTGAAGTTTTGATCGAGTTTTGAAATCAGTGTAAAGCCCTGTGGAAGCAGAGTATGAGAAGGAGATTCTGGCGTTTGATTGGGGGAGAAAGATCTGATGATTCTTATGGCATTGCATAGTGTGAACCGGAGTGACTTGACACACTGTTCAAACGAAACATAAACAGCACAGCACATCTTAGTTGGATCGGACCCTTTTTTTCAATTCCCACCTAAAATGACATACCAAAATCTAACTGTCTATACCTCAGGACCTGAAGTAAGGATATGCATATTATTTATACTATTTGAAAGGAAACAGGTTGAAGTGTGTGGAGTTGTGAAATTAATGTTGGAGAATATATATCACATTAGATCTGGTAAAAGATAATACAAATAAGATTTTTTTTTTCATCAGCTTTCAAATGTAAGAGAAAGAACATTATATCACATAGGAGTCTAGACACAATTTGAATGTTGGCCACTAGATGGCAACGTTTTAGACTTATCTAATGAACCATTGCATTGCTGTACAAAAAAAAACCATACATGATCTATTATTTCTTTTTCATGCATCATCTTTGAAATGAGAGAAAGACCAGAAAGTGATGTAGGATTCTAGGTGTAATTTAGATGTTGTCCACAAGATGGCAGCAGTGTGTGTGAAGTATTTTTGACTGAACCATTGAAAAACTACATCACTACATTCCCATGTCTGGAATGTCTGGAATACACTGCCATCTGACACACATAACTGCACCACATATCACACTTTCACAAAATGCATGAAAACATGGCTAAAGGTCAATCAGATTTGTGAACATAATCCCTAGCTGTGTATTGCCGCTTTCCATGTTGTCTATTGTCTGTAGCTTGTGAGGTGTAGAAACACTTTGTTGCTTTCATGGATTTTGTCTTGTTGCTTTTTGTTCTATGTTGCTCTGTCTGTATGCTACATCTTGCTTGTCCTATGTTGCTCTGTCTGTATGCTGTCTTGCTTGTCCTATGTTACTCTGTGTGTGCTCACTGTTCTATGATTGTCTATATTGTAATTGTTTTTAATAACCTGCCCAGGGACTGCGGTTGAAAATTAGCCGGCTGGCTAAAACCGGCACTTTTACTGAAACGTTGATTAATGTGCACTGTCCCTGTAAAAATAAAATAAACTCAAACATAATATTTTGTATCAAGTCAGCCAAGTGTCTATCACGAGTTTACCCAAATGTGCCGAATTGGTCAATTGATACATTTTCAAGTAAATAACTAGATAACATACAAACATGCTATGGTAAAAAAACATTTAAGTTTACACTCTCCCAGGAATCTCATACATAATGGATCATTAGCTTATACACTAATTTTCACATATCTAGATGGCCGGGCGGAATGGGTGTGGAGCAGAGATAGGAGAGACAGCAGTGGGCTCAAACTGTAAATCCCAGTTCATACATTTGAATATAGAAATGGATTTTATCAAACAAAACTACACTACATTTTATCTCTGGGACACTCAGGATGACAAATCAGAGCAAGATTACTGAATATAAGTACATCATTTACCTTCAGAGGTAAATGTATCAAACCACTTGCCATGATAAAAAGTGTTTTGTTGTTGTGCACTATCCTCAAACAATAGCATGGTATTTTTTTTTTGCTGTAATAGCTACTGTAGATTGGACACTGCAGTTAGATTAACAATAATTTAAGCTTTCTGCTCACTTAAGAGATGTCTATGTCCCGGAAAGTTGGCTGTTGTTTACAATGTCATTCTAGTCACATTATCGCATATTGGGCAACAACTGGTTGCATATTGGGCAACAACTGGTTGCATATTGGGCAACAACTGGTTGCATATTGGGCAACAACTGTCCCAAAACACAGATTCAGTAGATAGCAGAATTACTTTCCCATTGTTCCTCAACTATAGTGTATGATATAGCATTTTCTAGCTCAGTCTCTACTTTTATCCAATGTAAAAAAACACCATATTATGTTTTGCAACATACAGTGGCTTGCGAAAGTATTCTCCCTTTGGCATTTTTCCTATTTTGTTGCCTTACAACCTAGAATTAAAATAGATTTATGGGGGATTTGTGTCATATGATTTACACAACATGCCTACCACTTTGAAGATGCACATTTTTTGGGGGGTGTGTGAAACAAACAAGAAATAAGACAAAAATACTGAACTTGAGCATGCATAACTATTCCCCCCCAAAGTCAATACTTTGTAGACCCACCTTTTGCAGAAATTACAGCTGCAAGTCTCGTGGGGTATGTCTCTGTAAGTTTTGCACATCTATCCACTGGGATGTTTGCCCATTCCTCAATGCAAAACTGCTCCTGCTCCTTCATGTTGATGAGTTCCGCTGGTGAACAGCAATCTTTAAGTCATACCACAGATTCTCAGTTGGATTGAGGTCTGGGATTTGACTAGGCCATTCCAAGACATTTCAATGTTTCCCCTTAAACCACTCGAGTGTAGCTTTAGCAGTATGCTTAGGGTCATTGTCCTGCTGGAAGGTGAACCTCCGTCCCAGTCTCAAATCTCTGGATGACTGAAACAGGTTTCCCTCAAGATCTTCCCTGTTTTTAGTGCCATATATCATTCCTTCAATTCTGACCAGTTTCCCAGTCCCTGCCAATGAAAAATATCCCCACAGCATGATGCTGCTACCACCATGCTTCACAGTGGGGATGGTGTTCTCGGAGTGATGAGAGGTGTTGGGTTTGCGCCAGCATTTTCCTTGATGGTCAAAAAGCTCAATTTTAGTCTCATCTGACAAGAGTACCTTCATCCATATGTTTTGGACGTCTCCCACATGCCTTTTGGTGAACACCAAATGTGTTTGCTTATTTTTTTCTTTAAGCAATGGCTTTTTTTTGGCCACTCTTCCGTAAAGCCCAGCTCTGTGGAGTGTAAGGCTCAAAGTGGTGCTATGGACAGATACTCCAATCCAAGCTTTGCAGCTCGTTCAGGGTTATCATTGGTCTCTTTGTTGCCTCTCTGATTAATGCCCTTCTTGCCTGCTCTGTGAGTTTTGGTGGGCGGCCATCTCTTGGCAGGTTTGTTGTGGTGCCATATTCTTTCTATCTTTTTTAATAATGGATTTAATGGTGCTCCGTGGGATGTTCAAAGTGTCGGATATGTTTTTTATAACCCAACCCTGATCTGTGCTTCTCCACAACTTTATCCCTGACCTGTTTGGAGAGCTCCTTGGTCTTCATGGTGCCGCTTGCTTGGTGGTGCCCCTTGTTTAGTGATGTTGCAGACTCTGGGGCCTATCAGAACAGGTGCATATATACTGAGATCATGTGACAGATCATGTGACACTTAGATTGCACACAGGTGGAATTTATTTAACTCATTATGTGACTTCTGAAGGTAATTGGTTGCACCAGATCTTATTTAGGGGCTTCATAGCAAAGGGGGTGAGGTCATATGCACCCACCACTTTTCAGTTTCTTATTTTTTTGAATTTCTTGAAACAAGTATTTTTTTTTCGTTTCACGTCACCATTTTGGACTATTTTGTGTATGTCCGTTACATGAAATCCAAATAAAAATCTATTTTATTTACAGGTTGTAACAAAATAGGAAAAACGCCAAGAGGGATCAATACTTTTGCAGAACACTGTAAGACTGAATAAAGGTGGTCGGTCACATATAGTGTGCTGATAACTCCTCCTTGGTAAAATGTACGGTATTTCACTCAAAGGATATGACAAACTATATATTTGTTTGTGAAAATAAAAATTAAAAAGTTTGACCAGGATAATAATTAACGAGTACAAAATTTCTTTTTTAAAGACATGGTTTTGAAGCTTCAAATTCTTTATATTATTTTTCCAAAATTATCAACAAAACGATATATGGCATTATACACTCACCGGACAGTTTATTGGGTACAAGCATCTTGTACCGGGTCAGACCCAGTGGCGGTCAGTGCCATTACAGATGAGGGAGGACAATTTTTTTTATGAGCATGGCCTTATTTCTATTGCAGCATATTGGATGACTGTCGTTCATATTCCATTCACCCAATCCAATGTAACATCGATAGGTCTAGGCTACTACATGATACTCTAATTTTCCCTATACCCATCATGAGGTTGCTACAACCTAGCCTATGAATGAATGTTTACAACGTAGGTGCACACAGGTCGAGAGACACATTTTATGTGACAGACAGTGACACATTGACAGACAGTGCCATTCAATACCGCCTTGCACACTCTTGCTTGCATAGCTGATAGTGGGTGTAATCATTAGTCCAACAGTTGAAAATGAGAGTTTCTATTGGACAAATTCAGGTATGTTTATCCCCGATTTGTTTCGTTTGCTTCTGTTTCAGAAACTTTTTCAACAGAATCGGCGGAATAAATTTCACATGAAAACACAGTTCACAGTTTCATAGCAGCCACGTTGTATTCCTTCTCTTCCCTTCACTTGTGGACTTCAATGCACAACACATCAGCTGTATGTGACCAGGCGAAAAAACCTTTCCTATCCAAACCGCTACAGTCACCATATTAGCTAAAGTAATGTCGTAGTCAGCATAGCTAATAGTTTCCCTGTGTTTGATATAAACCTGTTACAATAAAGCAGTAACATTACAGTGTACAGTCAGCAAGCAGTTACACCGGTGGCAATAAATTAGTTCAACCAAAAGCTTAACTTGACTTGGAAAAGTTCCAGTGTTGTGTTGGATAGTCATAGCCAGCTAGCTAACATAGCATCCCTCTGTTTGTGCAGAGTGTTTCAGTAGGATAAACAAGCTAGCTGCATTTGCTAGCTAAGTAAGTCAGTCAAACTAAAAGTAAAAAAATGTCAATCTCTCGCTCTCTTTTTTATTTTCATTCATATAGGAAGAATTTAATTTGTTCAAAACTGTTCAACTATTTTCTATCTCTCTCTTTGAGTCTTTGCTTCATATAACAAGCAACGGCCATGTGACTCACTGTCTGTAGGAGCAATCAAATGTTCCGTGAAAGGTGCGGTGTACCTAAAAACTGTCCGGTCAGTGTATTTCAAATTCTTGGGGGAAAAAAATACAGGCAATGACTGCTAATGTTAGCAGTAGCACTTATACACAACTTGTTCAAAACTTCAGCCTAATACGATCCACCTGTCATTCATTATGCTAATGTTTCTGAGTCTTTATATTTCGTTGATGATACATGGCATGGAAGGTTGTTCAGATGGATTGAATAACATTGCAGTTGAGTTAGATGATATGATTGACAGTGGGTTGGCATTAGTCTGATCCTGGTCTTGATTGCCTGTGGTTAGGATTAGCCAGCTGGTGTCCTGAAGACTGGCTGAGAGGACTAAAGCAATGTTTTGACAAGCAGCGGATACATCCATCTTCTGATATGAAGACCAGTGACGAAGGCTCACTTTACACATGTTACCTCATGTTCCCCCTGCTATAATTTTACATAGCCCTAAACATTTTGATTGTAACATAGTTTATAATCTGTTATCTATGCAACAGTATTACATTTATAATCTCACATTGGGCCTGGCAACTGTATTATATAATTTGTGTCATCGTTTACCCTATGCAAAGTATTCAATTCCCAGTGTCTTCTTTAAAATGTTAGAATATTGTCTGAAAATTAGCAACAAGCAATATTTACACTATAAACCATTGGCATTTCCAAAAACCATTTGATTGTATGAGAGACAGTCTGAGAAAACATACGTTTTATGTTTTGATACTGCTTTTTACAGTACATGCACTGAAACACCAACAAAGACTATTTTATAAACACCAGATATCAGTTTCGGTGCACAAATGTTCATGGTTTCACTACACAATGATAGTGCTTTGAGTCTTTTTTATTTGAACAGTGTAGGAGAGCAGAGCAAGGAGGGCAGATCTGCAAAGAAAGTAGACAAGACTCCAATATATTCCCTTTGCAATATTTGATACTCTTTGTTTTGCAGCAGCAGGGAGGAAGACACTTGGCACAGAGGTGTTTTAGTCTCACACTCTTCAGTGTGTAATAAAAGGATAGGAAACATATAGAGGAGAGGGGGACCCAGGTCTAGCAGGTAGGAAGACCCAGGTCTAGCAGGTAGAAGGACTAAGGTCTAGCAGGTAGGAGGACTCAGGTCTAGCAGGTAGGAGGACTAAGGTCTAGCAGGTAGGAGGACTAAGGTCTAGCGGGTAGGAGGACCCAGGTCTAACAGGTAGGACCAGGTCTAGCAGGTAGGAGGACTAAGGTCTAGCAGGTAGGAGGACCCAGGTCTAACAGGTAGGACCAGGTGTAGCAGGTAGAAGGACTAAGGTCTAGCAAGTAGGAGGACCCAGGTCTAGCAGATAGGAGGACTAAGGTCTAGCAGGTAGGAGGACTAAGGTCTAGCAGGTAGGAAGACCCAGGTCTAGCAGATAGGAGGACTAAGGTCTAGCAGGTAGGAGGACTAAGGTCTAGCAGGTAGGAGGACTAAGGTCTAGCAGGTAGGAAGACCCAGGTCTTGCAGGTAGGAGGACTAAGGTCTAGCAGGTAGCAGAACTCAGGTCTAGCAGGTAGGAGGACTAAGGTCTAGCAGGTAGGAAGACCCAGGTCTAGCAGGTAGGAGGACCCAGGTCTAGCAGGTAGGATGACTAAGGTCTAGCAGGTAGGAGGACTCAGGTCTAGCAGGTAGGAGGACTCAGGTCTAGCAGGTAGGAGGACTAAGGTCTAGCAGATAGGAGAACTCAGGTCTAGCAGGTAGGAAGACTAAGGTCTAGCAGGTAGGAAGACCCAGGTCTAGCAGGGAGAAAGACCCAGGTGTAACAGGTAGAAGGACCCAGGTCAAGCAGGGAGGAAGACCCATGCCTGTTTAAAAGAAGATTACTCTGTCTAAGATGGTACTTTCACAGCTATTTGCTGAATAGATTTAGTATTTTCCGAGACCACGTGATGTGATGAGAATCGGATGAGCCAATATTGTCTTTCCCAGTTAATGCCAGGGTTTCTAGATGCATTATCCATAGTCCAGGAAACGACTAAAGTCTGGTGCTGAAATTACTTTTTCATTTGATTTAAAGGGCAATTCTAGTTATGTTCCTTTCTCTGTTAGAACCAAGTTCCCTGAATGTGAATGTACCAAGGAGTCTTGGGAAAGGTATCGGACCAAAACAGTGAAAACTCTGCGGGAGTTATATATATATTTTTTCTACATTTCTGCAATGTACTACAGCCTCCACCAATTTTAGTATATGTATAAAAAAAAATGTATGTAACCTTTATTTAACTAGGCAAGTCATTTAAGAACAAATTATTTTTTACAATGACGGCCTACTGAGAGGTCCTTTATTACAGGTTGTTGTGGTAGGTTCACTTTCCTGCCTCAGGCTATTCCCCCCTCAATCGCCACATGAGTAACAATGAAGAAAAACCCAGCCAGGATGCAATCTATTCCTCAAATCAAGGGCATGCAGTCAGTGGCTAGATATAAACAAATGCCTTCGTAATGTTGTCTCTATACAACTGAAAAGACCCGTAACTTTTATGTCATTGTGTACATATCCTTATCAATACTTTTGCATTATCAAGGCTTTATCTCCCTCTCCCCGCTCACTCTCTCCTCTCTCTGATCACTCTCTCCTCTCTCTGCTCCCTCTCTCCTCTCTCTGCTCCCTCTCTCTGCTTTCTCTGCTTCCTTTCCATCTCTGCTCCTTCTCTCCTATCTCTGCTCCCTCTCTCCTCTCTCTGCTCCCTCTCTTCTCTCTCCTCTCTCTGCTCCCTCTCTCCTCTCTGCTTTCTCTGCTTCCTTTCCATCTCTCTTCTCCCTCTCTCCTCTCTCTGCTCCCTCTCTCCTCTCTCTGCTCCCTCTCTCCTCTCTCTGCTCCCTCTCTCCTCTCTCCGATCACTCTCTCTGCTCCCTCTCTCCTCTCTCTGCTCCCTCTCTCCTCTCTCTGCTCCCTCTCTCCTCTCTCTGCTCCCTCTCTCTGCTTTCTCTGCTTCCTTTCCATCTCTCTGCTCCCTCTCTCCTATCTCGCTCTGCTTACTCACTCCCTCTCTGCTCCCTCTCTCACTCTCTCTATGGGTCCCTGAATGAATCTGCCCTTTCTTCTTCTCCTGTTTTAATCAAAGGACGAATCACAGTTCACACTGAGCCTTCATTAAATGACCAATCACAGTTCACACTAAGCATTTATTAAAGGTCAGAATAGAGAGACGGTGGGTGAAGAGAGGAAGGGAGAGACGGAGGGGGGAGAAGGGAAAAGGAGGAGGGAGAGTCCGAGGGGAAGAGGAGGGAGAGACGTGTGGGGAGAAGAGGAGGGAGAGACGGAAGAGGGAGAAAAGGAGGGAGAGACGGAAGAGGAAGAAAAGGAGGGAGAGACGGAAGGGGGAGAGGAGGGAGAGACGGAGAGATGGAGGGGAGAAGAGGAGGGAGAGACGTATGGGGAGAAGAGGAGGGAGGGAGAGACATGTGGGGAGAAGAGACCGACGGGAAGAGGAGGGAGGGAGAGACACACAGACAGTTCACCTCAATAATAAAGATAAAACATGGAAACAATTGAATGCCTACTTTTGGCAAGTGACTTTTCAGTGGATCAGAAATATAACGTTACGTTATTGCACCTCTAGAGTTACAAAGATCATAGGTCTGAGTTTGAAAGTATCGAATGCCCTCTGTCATAGTTATCATCGAAAGCAATTCAATCTTATATGAGGAAAAATAGATAATTGAATCATGAAAATTGTCTGCGTAGAGGAATTTTCAATCACAGCAATACAACCCTTCCTGTTGGTATTTTTTTTATTGTATTAGTTATTTCATCTTTATTTAACCAGGTAGGCCATTTGAGAACAAGTTCTCATTTACAACTGTGACCTGGCCAAGATAAAGCAAAACAGTGCAACACAAACACCAACACAGAGTTACACATGGAATGAACAAACTTACAGTCAATAACACAATAGAAAAGTCTATATACAGTGTGTGCATATGAGGTAAGATTAGGGAGGTAAGGCAATAAATAGGCCATAGTGGTGAAGTAATTACAATTTAGCAACTAAACACTGGAGTGATAGATGTGCAGAAGATGAATATGCAAGTAGAGATACTGGGGTGCAAAGAAGAAAAAAACAAAAAAAACAATATGGGGATGAGGTAGTTGAATGGGCTATTTACAGATGGGCTATGTACAGGTGCAGTGATCTGTGAGCTGCTCTGACAGCTGGTGCTTAAAGCTCGTGAGGGAGATATGAGTCTCCAGCTTCAGTGATTTTTACAATTCGTTCCAGTCATTGGCAGCAGAGAACTGGAAGGAAAGGCGGCCAAATGGGGAATTGGCTTTGGGGGTGACCAGTTAAATATACCTTCTGGAGCGCGTGCTATGGGTGGGTGCTACTATGGTGACCAGTGAGCTGAGATAAGGCGGGGCTTTATCTAGCAAAGAATTATAGACGACCTGGAGCCAGTGGGTTTGGCGACGAATATGAAGCGAGGGCCAGCCAACGAGAGCATACAGGTCGCAGAGGTGGGTAGTATATGGAGCTTTGGTGACAAAACGGATGCCACTGTGATAGACTACATCCAATTTGCTGAGTAGAGTGTTGGAAGCTATTTTATAAATGACATCGCTGAAGTCAAGGATCGGTAGGATAGTTGTACAAGGGTATGTTTGGCAGCATGAGTGAAGGGTGCTTTGTTGCAAAATAGGAAGCCGATTCAAGATTTAATTTTGGATTGGAGATGCTTAATGTGAGTCTGGAAGGAGAGTTTGCACTATAACCAGACACCTAGGTGTTTGTAGTTGTCCACATATTCTAAGTCAGAATCGTCCAGAGTAGTGATTCTGGACTGGCAGGCAGGTGCAGGCAGCACTCGGTTGAAGAGCATGCATTTAGTTTTACTTGCATTCAAGAGCAGTTGGAGGCCATGGAAGGAGAGTTGTATGGCATTGAAGCTCGACTGGAGGTTAGTTAACACATTGTCCAAAGAAGGGCCAGAAGTACACAGAATGGTGTCATCTGCATAGAGGTGGATCAGAAAATCACCAGCAGCAAGAGCGACAACATTGATGTAGACAGAGAAAAGAGTCGGCCCGAGAATTGAATCCTGTGGCACCCCCATACACAATGCCAGAGGTCCGGACAACAGGCCCTCCAATTTGACACACTGAACTCTGTCTGAAAAGTAGTTGGTGAACCAGGCGAGGCAGTCATTTGAGAAACCAAGGCTGTTGAGTCTGCCGATAAGAATGTGGTGAGTGACAGAGTCAAAAGCATTGGCCAGGTCGATGAATACGGCTGCACAGCATTGTCTTTTATCGATTACGGTTATGATATCGTTTACGACCTTGAGCGTGGCTGAGGTGCACCCATGACCAGCTCGGAACCAGACTGCATAGCGGAG
This sequence comes from Salmo trutta, assembly GCF_901001165.1. Taxonomy (NCBI): domain Eukaryota; kingdom Metazoa; phylum Chordata; class Actinopteri; order Salmoniformes; family Salmonidae; genus Salmo; species Salmo trutta. The sequence goes on along the minus strand of NC_042970.1, from coordinate 4,334,858 downwards.
AAGGTGCGGTGAGATTCGAAATGGTCGGTGATCTGATGCAAATTTCTTTTTGAAAAAGCTTGCCTATGCTTTCCTAACTGCCTGTGTATATTGGTTCCTAACTTCCCTGAAAAGTTGCATATCATGGGGGCTATTCGATGCTAATTCAGTACGCCACAGGATGTTTTTGTGCTGGTCAAGGGCAGTCAGGTCTGGAGTGAACAAAGGGCTATCTATGTTCCTGGTTCTACATTTTTTGAATGGGACATGCTTATTTAACATGGTGAGGAGAGCACTTTTAAAGAATAACCAGGCATGCTCTACTGACGGAATGAAGTCAATATCCTTCCAGGATACCCGGGTCAGGTCGATTAGAAAGGCCTGCTCGCTGAAGTGTTTTAGGGAGCATTTGACAGTAATGAGGGATGGTCATTTGACCACAGACCCATTATGGACGCAGGCAATGAGGCAGTGATCGCTGAGATCCTGGTTGAAGACAGCAGAGGTGTATTTAGAGGGCAGGTTGGTCAGGATGATATCTATGAGGGTGCCCGTGTTTACGGACTTGGGGTTGTACCTGGTAGGTTCATTGATAATTTGTGTGAGATGGAGGGCATCTAGCTTAGATTGTAGGACGGCCGGAGTGTTAAAACCTGTTGAGGACAGACGTTCCGCTAGCGGAAGGAGATTCACTTTCCAGCAGGACAATGACCCTAAGCATACTGCTAAAGCAGCACTCGAGCAGTTTAAGGGGAAACATTTAAATATCTTGGAATGGCCTTGTCAAAGCCCAGACCTTAAAACCTCTCTAGGGTACGAAATCGTCCCACACTATTCAACAGCCAGTGACAAATCAGAGCGCCAAATTTAAAACCACAAAATGTCATAATTCAAAGTTCTCAAACATATTACTATTTTACACCATTTTAAAGATAAGACTCTCGTTAATCCAACCACATTGTCCGATTTCAAAAAGGCTTCATAGCGAAAGCAAAACATTAGATGATGTTAAGAGAGTACCCAGCCAAAAATAATCACAGCCATTTTCAAAGCAAGCATATATGTCACAAAAACCCAAACCACAGCTAAATGCAGCACTAACCTTTGATGATCTTCATCAGATGACACTCCTAGGACATTATGTTATACAATACATGCATGTTTTGTTCAATCAAGTTCATATTTATATCCAAAAACAGCTTTTTACATTAGCATGTGATGTTCAGAACTAGCATTCCCACCCAAAACTTCCGGTGAATTACCTAAATTACTCATCATAAATGTTGACAAAATACATAACAATTATTTTAAGAATTATAGATACAGAACTCCTTTATGCAATCGCTATGTCAGATTTTAAAATAGCTTTTCGGCGAAAGCACATTTTGCAATATTCTGAGTACATAGCTCAGCCATCACAGGCTAGCTATTCAGACACCCGCCAACTTCGGCGCTCACTAAACTAAGATTTACTATTACAAAAATTGTATTACTGTCATGTCCTGACCAGTAAAGGGGTCTATTTGTTATTGTATTTTGGTCAGGACGTGGCAGAGGGTATTTGTTTTCATGGTTTTGGTTATGGGTTTAGATAGAGGGATATTTTGTGTAGAGTGTTTCTGGGGTTTATTGGTGTAAGTGTCGATGTAGAGGGGGTAGTTGATTTAGGTGGTTCGTGGTGTGTGTGTATTGTAGAGGGGTATTTGATTTATGTGTTCCGGGGTGTTGGGTATGTTCTTGTGTTTGTATTTCTAAGGGGCTGTTCTAGTTTTGTATTTCTGTGTTGGCCTGGTATGACTCTCAATCAGGAACAGCTGGTCATCGTTGTTGCTGATTGAGAGTCATACTTAGGTAGCCTGTTGTCACCTGTCCCTTTGTGGGAAGTTGTTGTTGCATAGCTGTGTGTTTAGCCTGCAATCCTGTTCGTTCGATCGTTTTGTTGTTTTGTTTGTTCAGTGTTAAATAAAGTCACTATGAGCACTCAACCCGCTGCGCCTTGGTCCACTACGTACGATGACTGTTACAACTGCTTTAGCACACTCCACCAACCCTGATGCCCTAGCCGTGTCTGAATCCTGGTTGAGTAAGGCCACCAAAAATCCTGAAATTTACATCCCTAACTATAACATTTTCCGACAAGATAGAACTGCCAAAGGGGGCGGAGTTGCAGCCTACTGCAGAGAAAGCCCGCAGAGTTCTGTCATACTATCCAGGTCTGTGCATAAACAATTTGAGCTTCTACTTTTAAAAATCCATCTTTCCAGAAACAAGTCCCTCACCATTGGCACTTGTTACTGACCACCTTCAGGCCCAGCTGTGCCCTGGACACCATATGTGAATTGATTGCCTCCCATCTATCTTCTGTGCTCGTACTGTTAGGTGACCTGAACTGGGACATGCTTAAAAACCTGTTGTGGATAGTGGGCAGTATTTCACGGCCGAGTGAAATTCAAACAGTTTTAGAAAATTCTGAGTGTTTTCTATCCAAACCTGAACAATAATATGCATATTCTAGCTTCTGAGTTGGTGTAGGAGGCAGTTAAAAATGGGCACATATTTTTTTCAAAATTCTCAATACTGCCCCCTAGCCCTATTAAACAATGCTGCTTTATATGTTTTCATACCCTACAATACTCATCTCATATGTATATACTGTACTCCATACCATCTACTGCATCTTGCCTATGCCGTTCGGCCATCACTCATTTATATCGTTTTATGTACATATTCGTATTCATTCCTTTACACTTGTGTGTACAAGGTAGTTGTTGTGGAATTGGTAGATTACTTGTTAGATATTACTGCACGGTCGGAACTAGAAGCACAAGCATTTCGCTACACTTGCATTAACATCTGCTAACCATGTGTATGTGACAAATACATTTGATTTGATTTGAAATGTTTACCAACGGTACTCCATATTGAATAGTTTACCAACGGTACTCCACATTGAACAACATACAAACGGTGCTCCATATTGAAAAGTTTACCAACGGTACTCCATATTGAATAGTTTACCAACGGTGCTCCATATTGAATAGTTTACCAACGGTACTCCATATTGAATAGTTTACCAACGGTACTCCATATTGAATAGTTTACCAACGGTACTCCATATTGAACAGTTTACCAATGGGACTCCATATTGAACAGTTTACCAACGGGACTCCATATTGAACAGTTTACCAACGGTACTCCATATTGAACAGTTTACCAACGGGACTCCATATTGAACAGGTTTCCAAAGGGGCTCCATATTGAACAGTTTACCAACGGTGCTCCATATTGAACAACATACCAACAGACCTCCATATTGCACAGCTTACCAACAGACCTCCATATTGCACAGCATACCAACAGTACTCCATTTTGAACAGCATACCAACATACCTCCATATTGAACAGCATGCCAACAGTACTCCATATTGATCAACATACCAACAGACCTCAATTTTTAACAGCATACCAACAGACCTCCATATTGGACAGCATACCAACAGACCTCCATATTGAACAGCATACCAACAGACCTCCATTTTGAACAGCATACCAACAGACCTCCATTTTGAACAGCATACCAACAGACCTCCAACATCACCCGTTCCAATATATCCTCCAAACACCGGCTTCTCGAGCATTATCACTTAAGTGCAACACTCTTACAATACAATTTCTATAGAAACAAAATGCATTAGTTTTGTTCGGATACGTATATTAACATAATGTACACTAAATACTTAATGAGTACACTGGTTGTATACTTCGAATTTTGGCAAATGATGTGCAACATCCTGGAACTTTTGGCATACTATCTATATCCACACTATGACCAATAAGCATACTACATACTCAATTTACGGTTAGTATAAGTATTTGAACACAGCTATTGTCTTGATGCAATATCCGTATCCATTTTGCTCTGCTCAAGGCCAAGCAATCCTTTGTTTCATAATGATTGCCAGCATGATTTTATCACAACAGGAAAGATATAAAACAATAACATCAACAAAAACAAAACCTTGAGGGATGAAATGAGAAATGTGCTGATTTCAATCACAACATGATCACACAAAACCACAGCCACAGAACATGGAGAAACCCAGCATATTCATCCAATGGCAATGTTGTATTTCTTTTGAAATGTTGCATGCATGGGCACACTCGAAAATAGAACAATTAACTATTTGAGCAAGGCAAACCAAAGACAACTGTTTCACTTAGTTTATTCCCATAATTTTATTTAGTGCATCAGTTATCATACTTGATTTAGTCCTTTAAATTAATTGAAGTAATTAAGTAATTAACAAACAGTGAATCACATAACTGTCTCCTAATAGCACAATTCATGCAGATAAATACAATACAAAATAAAAATCCAGAAATATACTGCTCAAAAAATTAAAGGGAACACTTAAACAACACATCCTAGATCGGAATGAAAGAAATAATCTTATTAAATACTTTTTTCTTTACATAGTTGAATGTGCTGACAACAAAATCACACAAAAATAATCAATGGAAATCCAATTTATCCACCCATGGAGGTCTGGATTTGGAGTCACACTCAAAATTAAAGTGGAAAACCACACTACAGGCTGATCCAACTTTGATGTAATGTCCTTAAAACAAGTCAAAATGAGGCTCAGTAGTGTGTGTGGCCTCCACATGCCTGTATGATCTCCCTACAACGCCTGGGCATGCTCCTGATGAGGTGGCGGATGGTCTCCTGAGGGATCTCCTCCTAGACCTAGACTAAAGCATCCGCCAACTCCTGGACAGTCTGTGGTGCAATGTGCCGTTGGTGGATGGAGCGAGACATGATGTCCCAGATGTGCTCAATTGGATTCAGGTCTGGGGAACGGGCGGGCCAGTCCATAGCATCAATGTCTTCCTCTTGCAGGAACTGCTGACACACTCCAGCCACATGAGGTCTAGCATTGTCTTGCATTAGGAGGAACCCAGGGCCAACCGCACCAGCATATTGTCTCACAAGGGGTCTGAGGATCTCATCTCGGTACCTAATGGCAGTCAGGCTACCTCTGGCGAGCACATGGAGGGCTGGGCGGCCCCCCAAAGAAATGCCACCCCACACCATGACTGACCCACCGCCAAACCGGTCATGCTGGAGGATGTTGCAGGCAGCAGAATATTCTCCACGGCGTCTCCAGACTCTGTCACGTCTGTCACATGTGCTCAGTGTGAACCTGCTTCATCTGTGAAGAGCACAGGGCGCCAGTGGCGAATTTGCCAATCTTGGTGTTCTCTGGCAAATGCCAAAAGTCCAGCACGGTGTTGGGCTGTAAGCACAACCCCCACCTGTGGACGTCGGGCCCTCATACCACCCTCATGGAGTCTGTTTCTGACCGTTTGAGCAGACACATGCACATTTGTGGCCTGCTGGAGGTCATTTTGCAGGGCTCTGGCAGTGCTTCTCCTGCTTCTCCTTGCACAAAGGCGGAGGTAGCGGTCCTGCTGCTGGGTTGTTGCCCTCCTACGGCCTCCTCCACGTCTCCTGATGTACTGGCCTGTCTCCTGGTAGCGCCTCCATGCTCTGGACTCTACGCTGACAGACACAGCAAACCTTCTTGCCACAGCTCGCATTGATGTGCCATCCTGGATGAGCTGCACTACCTGAGCCACTTGTGTGGGTTGTAGACTCCGTCTCATGCTACCACTAGAGTGAAAGCACCGCCAGCATTCAAAAGTGACCAAAACATCAGCCAGGAAGCATAGGAACTGAGAAGTGGTCTGTGGTCCCCACCTGCAGAACCACTCCTTTATTGGGGGTGTCTTGCTAATTGCCTATAATTTCCACCTGTTGTCTATTCCATTTGCACAACAGCATGTGAAATGTATTGTCAATCAGTGTTGCTTCCTAAGTGGACAGTTTGATTTCACAGAAGTGTGATTGACTTGGAGTTACATTGTGTTGTTTAAGTGTTCCCTTTATTTTTTGAGCAGTGTATTATGAAATGAAGATTCTAAAATCCATAAATGTCTGAAAAAGTGAAGTGTATTTTAACAATTGAACGTAAGATAATGAAGATGGGGGGGTATAGAGAGTCGAAATGGGGAGGAGAGACGGAGAGGGAAGATAGAGAGGAGGAGAGAGAGACAAGAGAGAGGAGACAGTGAGGAGAGAGATAGGAGAGACAAAGATGAGGTGACAGAGAGGAGAACGCCAGAGAGGAGAGAGAGAAGAGAGACGTAGAGGAGAGACAGAGAGGATGAGACAGAGAGGAGAGAGGAGAGACAGAGGAGAGACAGAGAGGAGAGAGATATGAGATGATATGCTTTTCCGTGCCTTGAAGCCTACTACTGAATTAGGTGTAAATGTATGCTTAGATATGTCACCTTCTTCTGAAGAAGCACAATGATTTTTGGCACCTGAACGGGTAAAATCGTTTGGGCCCTGGATGTTGATTCTGAGTCAGATTTAGTCCACCTCCGGATGAAAAGCGTGCCCAAAGTAAACTGCCTGCTACTCAGACCCAGAAGCTAGGATATGCATATAATTGGTAGATTTGGATAGAAAACACTCTAAAGTTTCCAAAACTGTTAAAATAATGCCTATGAGTATAACAGAACTGATATGGCAGGCAAAAACCTGAGGAAAATCCATCCAGGAAGTGATATTATTTAGAAATGGCTGTTTTTCCATTGAAAGCCTATCCACCATACAAAGACTTATGACCCAGTTCGCGATCCCTATGGCTTCCACTACATGTGGCCAGTCGTTAGGCATTGTTCTCAATGAGGGAGAAACACCACTTTCAATGAGAGGACAGTGGAAATTTCCAGACACGAGTCCTGTACGTGACCAGGAGCGTGCCTTTCTTGTTTTTCCTTTTCTATTGACGAAGCTATTGTCCGGTTGAAATATGATCGATTATGTATGACAAAAACAACCTGAGGATTGATTATAAACATCGTTTCACATGTTTCTACAAACTTTTATGGTACTTTTTAGATTTTTCGTCTGCCTGCTGTGACCGCGCTTTGTTTCAATGGATTACTGAACAAAAAGCACCAACAAAACGGAGGTTTATGGACATAAAGAGGGACATTATCGAACAAAACAAACATGTGTTGTGTAACATGGAGTCTTTGGAGTGCAACCATATGAAGATCATCAAAGGTAAGTGATACATTTTATCGCTGTTTCTGACTTTTGTTACTCCTCTACTTGGCTGGTTGCTGTTTGTAATGATTTGTCTGCTGGGCGCTGTTCTCAGATAATCACATGATTTGCTTTCGCCGTAAAGCCTTTTTGAAATCTGACACAGCAGTTGGATTAACCTCTAGAGGCTAGGGGGCAGTATTTTCACGGCCGGATGAAAAACGTACCCAATTTAAACAGGGTACTACTCCGGCCCAGAAAATAGAATATGCATATTATTAGTAGATTTGGATAGAAAACACTCTGATGTTTTTAAATCTGTTTGAATGGTGTCTCTAAGTATAACAGAACTCATATGGCAGGCAAAAACCTGAGAAAAAATACAAGCAGGAAATGAATATTTTGTGGCTGTACTATTTTCAAGTCATTGGCAATAAAACACACAGTGACAAAGGATTCATTTTGCACTTCCTATGGCTTCCACTAGATGTCAACGATCTTTATAAAGTTGTTTGAAGCGTCTATGATGAACAGAGACCGAATGAGAAGGAAGGAAAGTTGACATCCCTGGGATGTCGTCACTTCATTATTGTGCGCACATGCGCGTTCATGTGAGGCGAGACATTTTTCAAAACTTGTTTCAAGATACAGGAGAGGTCGGGTTGAAAAATTACTGATGTTTCACGTTAAAAATGGACCAAAAGATTGATGCTAAACAATGTTTGACATGTTTGAACGAACGTAAATAGATTTTTTTTTTGACTTTTCGTCGTGACTTTTCCCTCCCATTTTGAGTAGCCTACCGAACGCGCTAACAACACGGAACAGCATGGAGTTATTTGGACATAAATTACGAACTTCATCGAAAAAAACAACATTTGTTGTGGACCTGAGATTCCTGGAAGTGCCTTCTGAAGAAGATTATTAAAGGTAAGGGAATATTGCTAATGTTATCCATGGTTTTAGATGATTCCAACATGGTGGCTATCTGTATAGCCTAGTGTATTTTTCTGACCAGAGTACTCAGATTATTGCAAAGTATGCTTTCCCAGTAAAGTTATTTTGAAATCTGTCAATGCGGTTGCATTTAGGAGAATGCCACCGTTATTCTTTGAATAACAGTTTAATACTTTAACCACGTTTTATAATGAGTATTTTTTGTAAATTCACTGGCAGTTTTGGGGGAGACACATTTTCTCAACGACACGCGCCGATGTAAAATGCTGTTTTTGGATATAAATATGAACTTGATAGAACAAAAATGCATGTATTGTCTAACATAACGTCCTAGGAGTGTCATCTGATGAAGATTGTCAAAGGTTAGTGCATAATTTTAGCTGGTTTTCTGCTTTTGGTGACGCCTGTCCTTGAATTGAAAATGGATGTGTGTACTTTTTTGGCTATGTACTGTCCTAACATAATCTAACTTTATGCTTTCGCCGAAAAGCCTCTTTGAAAATCGGACAATGTGGTTCGATTAAGGAGATGTTTATCTTTTAAATGGTGTAAAATAGTTGATTGTTTGAGAAATTGAAATTATTAGATTTTTGATGTTTTGAATTTCCCGCCATGCTAGCAATCCCGTCACAGGGATTAGGCTCGATCCCCAAGAGGTTTTTAACAATAAGTTTATCTTTAAGCTGATGTATAACACTTGTATCTTTCATGTATGTTTATTATGAGAATTTCTGTTTTGTTGAGTTTCACGCTCTGCAATTTCACCGGATGTTGTTTGAGACAGTGGATTACTGAACAAAACGTGCTAGCAAAACAGAGGTTTATGGACATAAAGACTTTATTGAACAAAACAAACATTTATTGGTAACTGCGAGTCTTGTGAGTGTAACCATATGAAGATCATCAAAGGTAAGTGATTAATTTTATCGCTAATTCTGACTTTTGTTACTCCTCTGCTTGGCTGGTTACTGTTTGTAATGATTTGTCTTCTGGGTACTGTTCTCAGATAATCGCATGTTTTGCTTTCGACGCAAAGTATTTTTGAAATCTGTCATGGCGGCTGGATTAACAACAAGATAAGCTTTATTTTGATGTATTGCACTTGTGATTTTATGAAAGTTAAATATTTATAGTAATTTAATTTGAATTTGGCGCTCTCCGGATGTTGGCCAGGTGGGACGATAGCATACCACACCCCCTAGAGAGGTTTTAACCCGGAAGCCAGCTACACCAATGTGTCGGAGGAAACACAGATGGTGACCAAAGTCAGAGTGCATGCACCCGGCCCTCCACAAGGAGACGCTAGAGCGTGATGGGACAAGGACATCCTGGCCAGCCAAACCCTCCTCTAACCCGGACGATGCTGGCTAATTGCGCGCCACCTCATGGGTCTTCCGGTCACTGCCGGCTGCAACACAGCCCGGGATCGAACCCGGGTCGGTAGTGATGCCTCTAACACTCTTCATATTTTTTTGCCCTTTCCTGCAGTCAAATGACTGGTGGCCTCATGGTTGGAATGTCATTCATATTTTTTTAAATAATTAATACACTTTTTTTTTAAAACAGCTGAAGATCTGGTGTCTCTATGACAGTGGGGTTTGGTATATTTCAGTCTTCTGTGATGTATAGAAAGTGTAATATTTGGATGTAATCTCAAAATTGAATAATGCATTGTAAAGGTGCCTTCTTTTTTTATAATCCCATAACCATGTGGGTGAGGTGTATAGTGTTTAAGACTTCCAAGAAACACTCTGTGTAACCCTAATTTAGACCACTGCAGTTAAAGGTTCACCGTAACAGAATATTGAAAAATATGATCTTGGCATCCCATCAATTTGTTTTTCACAGACTGTATTTAACACCAAGGAAATATTTTAGGATAAAATTGCCTCCAACTTCCAATTGTTCACTGTGTCCCTTATATCAGATAGGAACAATAGGTTGGGGTTTTCTTTGTATGCAGTTCTTTGATATTTTTTTTTTTAACCTGTAAACCCATCTCTGAAAAAAAATTACTAAACTAAACAAAAGATTGGTCACATAAAAAAGTGAAGCAGACCTGGAGGGATTCAGATATTCCTTTTGCATAGGTTACATTGTTTCTGCATAAACAGTATGGCTACTAAGCCCTGTGGAGAACAATAGAGGACACACATAACATGCTATTGTAAATACAGCTTTTTTCCATTATCTCATTCATTCTTCAGTTGACGACATTAATGTCTTCAGTTGACAACATTATTCTGCCGAAACAAGCAAGACTACTTCCATTTAGCTATATGTACAGCAAATTGGGTTGGGTGCATATACTCAGTGCTTCTGACACTTCCTGGTAGTGTTGGGCACAGTCAATGATGTGTTTGCTAGCTAAGTGCTAGTAGCTAAGCTAACCACTAAGTGGGGCAACCAAAGTGTGTTGAAGAAAGCTGTATATATGTTCAGTATGGCAGGATGGGATATGTTCAGTGTCTGACACTTCCTGGTAGCGTTGGGCACAGTCAATGATGTGTTTGCTAGGTAAACGCGAGCAGCTAAAGTGCATTGTCAAGTTATCCAGTCTCCTTGGGTTAACGCCCGCACAAAGATAGTAAAGATAGTATCACTTTAAGTGCTGTACCTGGAATGAAAAGCCAACAGGACACTTAACATGGAAGTTACAAAGACACAGAGCCACTCTAGTCGCGTTAAAAATGTATGTGATTGGACTTCCACTAATTGTACTTGAGTACCCCTGCATTAGAGGCATGCAACATACCACATGATGATCACCATACTCATGTTTCCTTTGAGCAACTATTTAAAAGTACTTGGAAATGTAGAAGCAGAATGTTGACATAATTCCATAAGTACCAATACAGTAGCTGTATGTATATGAAAAAAAAACTAAATGGCATAAAAACTCAAGAAGACAAGCAACTTTTACAATGTGAGATTTTTAAAATAGGGAAAACTAATGTCCTAAGCATTCTACAAGGAAATACATCTAACTTACTGATGCTTGAAATAGATACTACAATACATAATTACAAATCTTGAGTACTCCATTTCCAAGAGAGCATCACTGAAATTACGGTGTGAGAGAAGAAATGTCCCATAATTTTTTTTACTTTTAAACAGCTTGAAGTTTTGCTACACCTATCTCGGTACACGACAATTGTCACGTCCTGACCCTTGTAAGATGTAATTTTCTAAAGTAGAGTAGGTCAGGGCGTGACAGGGGGTGTTTTTGGGTGGTTTTCTTGTTTTCTGTCTCTATGTTGTTTTTCTGGGTTTCTATTTCTATGTTGGGGTTGTTGGGATGATCTCCAATTAGAGGCAGCTGGTTCTCATTGTCTCTAATTGGAGATCATATTTATGTAGGGGGGTTTTTCCATTTGTGGGTTGTTAATGTTTGAGTAGTGTTATTTTCTCTGCGTCATGGTTTGTTGTTTTGTTGTTACAAGTATTTTGGTGTAGTATAGTATTGGTGTAGTGTAGTATGGTGTAGTATAAGTATTTTGGTGTATTGCAAATGTTTCACGGAATAAATAAATATGTGGAACTACAACCATGGTGCGCGGTGGTCTGATCCTTTGAACAGCCGTGACGGAACAACCCACCATGGGAAATGGATGGGAAATGACCCTGGAGGCAGGCTCGTAGCCCGAGGGAGGAAATTGAAGCAGCAAAAAGGGAGCGATGATACTATGAGGCGCTATATCCACCAAGAAGCAAAGTTGAGAGGCAGCCCCCAAAACATTTTTTTGGGGGGGCATACGGGGAGTTTGGCAATGTCAGAGGGGAGACCTGAGCCAACTTCCCGTGCTTACCGTGGAGAGCTGTGGAGTGAACCGGAGCCAGTCAGAGAGCCGTGACAAAAATTCTGAATTAAACTAAAGCAACCAGAAGCTCTGAAGTTGAAAATCTCTATTTAAGAATGACCTTACTTAGCTAGCTAAGAAAATAAAGAAATGTTTACTTCCCGCTTCGCAAGGCGATCTTCAACTTTACCCCATACAATCACACCACGTTAAACTCAATACACAACCATTCTAATTTAAACGAAAGAGGTTGAAAAATTTTCAATTTAAGCACAGCCTTCTAAACTGCCTAATCTCTTAGAAATAAAATGTCTACCTGACTCTCCGAACACTGGTTCTCCCTCTATACATCCTTCTGTAGTGACACAGTGGCAGATGGCTAGAGCTGGCAGTGGCTCCGCTGAAGCTCTATCTGAGTAATGTTCCGTTACAGCTCACCTGATTAAGGCCTGTGTTGTCTTTTCTCTTTCCTCTACGTCAGGCCAGCGAGAGGAATTACAGAGAAATTATAGCCGGTGATTAATATGTGCTAACTTGGTTTCCATCTCTTTGGAGAGAGAGAGAGAGAGAGATTATGTGGACATGACTGAACATGTTCCCCTGTTGTCTCCCTGAGAGGAAGGAGAGGAACAGGAAGAAAAGGGTGATGAATATCAACATACTACTGTCCATGTGCGCCAGACTTTCACACAAATTCCCGAGTTAAAGTGAGGTATGGTACATATTGTAAAACACAGGGAGTGAAAGTTCTATTCACTGAAATGTCGTAGAATGTCAGTTTAAACCGCTACTTATTCTGCCGTCGTAGTTTCCTGTGAACTAGACTGGGGAAGCATTGTAATTGTTTTAGGATTGTCGATTGATGAATAGATTTAGGACGAAACATCTTGTTGCTTGTTGTAATCAAAAACGAAGATTAATGACCTCAGTGTCTCTGTAACACAATAATACAGACAGAATCATCTGGCGATTCAGAATCTTCATAATACAAATTAATGGTCACATCAACCTAGCAAGTCCTGCTGAAATCGGTAGAATGGCATTTCTTAATGCTTCGTTTGAACACCTTAGTTAATTTATGTATGACAAAGCCATTACTCAAGGCGAAGGAAATTAGGAAGTTCTACCATTATCCTGAGGTAAAAAGGAATAAGTAAAACACATTTTTTATTGTCAGTATAACATTAATTATTGAATGTAATCTGCATACTTGGCAAAAGCATTAGCCACCAGGTCAGGTTCTCCTGTTGTTCCACTAGTCTAAGCCACCAGGTCAGGTTCACCTGTTGTACCACTAGTCTAAGCCACCAGCTCAGGTTCTCCTGTTGTTCCACTAGTCTAAGCCACCAGGTCAGGTTCTCCTGTTGTTCCACTAGTCTAAGCCACCAGCTCAGGTTCTCCTGTTGTTCCACTAGTCTAAGCCACCAGCTCAGGTTCTCCTGTTGTTCCACTAGTCTAAGCCACCAGGTCAGGTTCTCCTGTTGTTCCACTAGTCTAAGCCACCAGGTCAGGTTCTCCTGTTGTTCCACTAGTCTAAGCCACCAGGTCAGGTTCTCCTGTTGTTCCACTAGTCTAAGCCACCAGGTCAGGTTCTCCTGTTGTTCCACTAGTCTAAGCCACCAGGTCAGGTTCTCCTGTTGTTCCACTAGTCTAAGCCACCAGGTCAGGTTCACCTGTTGTTCCACTAGACTTAGCCACTACTATATTAAAGGTGATAATTTGTTCAAATTCAAATAACGGAAGCTCTACCTCTTTTATCAGGCTGGGATTTGAGTGACTCCATCATTTCATCCAAGGCAATACTTATACGGTTAAATCACATATGAACATGAAATAGTGAGTGGAAAACATCACTAACTACTGCTAGATATAATTTCAAACAGACATGACTAACAAGGTGAAGGGTTTCAAATACAACAAGTCAATGAGTTTCACTCAGATCGCTCCTTCAATATGAGTAGAGAAACATGGTATCATGATAGTCAATGGTCCAATGCAGACGTTTTTTTTTCTCAATATCTGTAACGTTCGTTGTACGGAGTAGACCAAGGAGCAGCGGGTTGAGTGCTCATTTTAAACTTTTATTGAACACTTAATAACAAAACAAGAAAACGAACGAACGCACAGTATTTCAGGCTAAACACAGCAGTGCAAAAACAACTTCCCACAAAAGACAGGTGAAAAAAGGGCTACCTAAGTATGACTCCCAATCAGCAACAACGAAGTACAGCTGTTCCTGATTGAGAGCCATACCAGGCCAACAAAGAAATACACAACATAGAAAAACCATAGAAATACAAAACATAGAACAATACCCAAAAACCTCAGAACACATAAAACAAACACCCCTCTTACATAAGTACATATCCCAACAAACCCCGAACCACATAAAACAAACACCCCCTGCCACATCCTGACCAAACTACAATAACAAATAACCCCTTTACTGGTCAGGACGTGACAATATCTGAACCTGTACACAGCCCATCTGTAAATAGCACACCCAACTACCTCATCCCCATATTGTTATTTATTTCATTTTTTGTTGTTGCTCTTTTGCACCCTAGTATCTCTACTTGCACATCATCATCTGCACATCTATCACTCCAGTGTTAATGCTAAATTGTAATTATTTCGCCTCTATGAGATATTTATTGCTTACCTCCCTAATCTTACTACATTTGCACACACTGTACATATATTTTTTTCTATTGTGTTAATGACTGTGCGTTTGTTTAACCCATGTGTAACTCTGTGCTGTTGCTTTTGTGGCACTGCTTTGCTTTATCTTGGCCAGGTCGCGGTAATAAATGAGAACTTGTTCTCAACTGGCCTACCTGGTTAAATAAAGGTGAAATAAAAAATAATAATATCAAATCATTTCTGGGTAACAATATAATTAACTAGAAAGTCGGGGCACCACGGAAGAGTGTTTATAGAGCCGTTATCTTCCGAATAAACTCTTAAAGACTTTAATATTTTACATCGATAGCCGTCAATATTAATCGTCACCTTATTTTCAGTCTCATAATGAAAGTTGTAAATTCTTGGTTATTTTCACGAACCCTGGCTAACAAGTTGAATCAGCAATACAAAATTGGGTTTAATTATTTATTTACTAAATACCTAACTAATCACACAGAATTACATTTACACAGAATACAAACGATGTCATACAGAAAACGACCCTGGTGGATGGAGCCGACATGGCGGCTTGTTACACAAAGAAAGGGGGTTGGGCTTGAATGAAAGAGCGGGAAGACTGAGGAACAAAAGAAACAGCAGCTATGCTATCGTAAATACATTATCTTATGCATTCTAAATTACTGCCCATTTGGAAAAGGAAAATGCAATAAACATTTACTCTGAGCTGCGCTTCGGTAGGTTGGTCGTAGATGCTGGCCGGGTTGGCCAACAGGGATCTTCCTGTCCTCAGAAGAATGTCAATGGTGGTAAAGTGGATACATTGTAGTATCTTCATCTGTGTTAGACTGGATCCGTCGTCCGTCCTTTCCTAGCCCACGTCTACAGCGGTCGCTGCTAACTCAACGGCTAGGAAGTATCACTTCTGTAGTGAATAAGTTCAAAATTCATACCATTCACAGCCAAAGCTCACGCCGAGGTTGGCTTAGTTCTGTACTTGACATGTGTGTCCTTGTAACGCAGAGGCTGCAGACCTCACGTAGTGGAACCCAATGACTACATTGTGTCATTGTGTTATATAGTGGCGAGGGGAGGAGGGTGTGTTTCATCGTTTATAACCCCTGTCTCTTCACAGGGGCGGGCCACTGATCAAGCAGGGCACTTTCCTTATGAAAACCCAATTCTCTCAATTGGAAGCTAAAATTACATTTAATCTCATAACAAACAATTTCAATATCAAACATTTCAATTGCTTAACAATTCCATGTGACTCTGATAACTAGAGCGTGTATACTTTCCCAGGTACAGTTTATGTCGTCCTGTCATCAGTCATAATGTCTCAGATGACAACCAAACTGACATCCATACTCATTAAGTTCCAAAGCATATTTCCAACTGGTTTTATTACCAAATATGGTTCCTTTTCCCCATTTGTTTGATGTTCCCAGACTCTCTATATTTAACAAAGGCTATTCAACAGTCCTTCAGTAGGGTCAGAAAGAGAGGGGAAGGGAGAAAGGTATTTATGGGGGGGGTCATAAACCTTACCCACAGGCCAACGTCATGACAGTGGCGATGCATCGTCTGTGTTCATTAACACCAAGGGTGCATCCCAAATGGCACCCTATTTCCTATGTACTGTAGTGCACATAGTGCCATAGGTCTCTGGTCAAAAGTAGTGCACTATATATCGAATAGGGTGCAATTTGGGACGCATATCGAGGTAAATATATTACTTACCATTCTCTGACTCATTACCTCTAGTCTCTCCGATATTAGTCATGTAACCACATAGTGCATTTGGAAAGTATTCAGACCCCTTTCCTTTTTCCACATTTTGTAACGTTACATCCTTATTCTAAAATAAAAAAAGTAAACAAAATAATAATCCTCATCAATCTACACACAATACCCAATGATGACAAAGCAAAAACAGTTTTTTTAATGTCAAATGTGTTAATAATAATAAAAGCAGACATAAGTATTCAGACCCTTTGTTATGAGACTCAAAGCTGAGCTCAGGTGCATCCTTTTTCCATTGATAATCCTTGAGACGTTTCTTCAATTTGATTGGAGTCCACCTATGGTAAATTCAATTGATTGGAAAGGCACACTCCTGTCTATATAAGGTCCCACAGTTGCCAATGCATGTCAGAGCAAAAACCAAGCCATGAGGTCGAAGGTATTGTCTGTAGAGCTCCGAGACAGGATTGTGTTGAGGCACAGACCTGTGGAAGGGTATCATTGAAGGTCCCCAAGAACACCGTGGACTGCATAATTCTTAAATGGAATAAGTATGAAATGACCAAGACTCTTCTTACAGCTTGCCGACTGGCCAAACTTAGCAATCGGGGGAGAAGGACCTTGGTCAGGGAGGTGACCAAGAACCCGATGTTCACTCTAACAGATCTCCAGAGTACAATGCCTTGCAAAAGTATTCATCCCCCTTTGCATTTTTCCTATTTAGTTAGATTACAACCTTTAATTTGAATAGATTTTTATTTGGATTTCATGTAATGGACATACTCAAAATAGTACAAATTGGTGAAGTGAAATGAAAAAAATAACTTGTTTCAAAGAATTCAAAAAAAATAAAAAAAAATAAAAGTGGTGCGTGCATATGTATTCACCCCCTTTGCTATGACGCCCCTAAATGAGATCTGGTGCAACCAATTAACTTCAGAAGTCACATAATTAGTTAAATAAAGTCCACCTGTGTGCAATCTAAATGTCATATGATCTCGGTATATATATATATACCTGTTCTGAAAGGTCCTAGAGTCTGCAACACCACTAAACAAGGGGCACCACCATGCAAGTGGCACCATGAAGACCAAGGAGCTCTCCAAACAGGTCAGGGACAAATTTGTGGAGAAGTACAGATCAGAGTTGGGTTATAAAAAAATATCCGAAACTGTGAACATCCCACGGAGCACCATTAAATGGATAATTTAAAAATGGAGCGAATATGGCACCATAACAAACCTGACAAGTAAGGGCCGCCCACAAAAACCCACGGACCAGGCAAGGAGGGCATTAATCAGAGAGGCAACAAAGAGACCAAAGATAACCCTGAAGGAGCTGCAAAGCTCCACGGCGGAAATTGGAGTATCTGTCCATAGGACCACTTTAAGCCTTATACTCCACAGAGCTGGGCTTTACGGAAGAGTGGCCATAAAAAAGCCATTGCTTAAAGAAAAAAATAAGCAAACATGTTTGGTGTTCACCAAAAGGCATGTGGAAGACACCCCAATCATAAGTAAGAAGGTACTCTGTTTAGATGAGACTAAAATTGAACTTTTTGGCCGTCAAGGAAAATGCTATGTCTGGCACAAACCCAACACCTCTCATCACCCTGAGAACACCATCCCCACAGTGAAGCATGGTGGTGGCAGCATCATGCTGTGGGGATGTTTTTCATCATCAGGGACTGGGTAATTGGTCAGAATTGAAGGAATGATGGATGGCACTAAATACAGTGAAATTCTTGAGGGAAACCTGTTTCAGTCTTCCAGAGATTTGAGACTGGGACGGAGGTTCACCTTCCAGCAGGACAATGACCCTAAGCATAACGCTAAAGCTACACTCGAGTGGTTTAAGGGGAAACATTTAAATGTCTTGGAATGGCCTAGTCAAAGCCCAGACCTCAATCCAATTGAGAAGCGGTGTGGCTAAATGCCAGTGGCTAAATGTGCCAAGCTTATGGAGACATACCCCAAGAGACTTGTAGCTGTAATTGCTGCAAAAGATGGGTCTTCAAAGTATTGACTTTGGGGGGGTGAATAGTTAAGCACGCTCAAGTTTTCCGTTTTTTTGTCTTTTTCTTGCTTGTTTCACAATAAAAAATATTTAGCATCTTCAAAGTGGTAGGCATGTTGTGTAAATCAAATGATACAAACCCCCAAAAAGTATATTTTATTTCCAGGTTGTAAGGCAACAAAATATGAAAAATGACAAGTGGTGAATACTTTCTCAAGCCACAGTACCTCTATGGAGATGGGAGAACCATCCAGAAGGACAACCATCTCTGCAGTAGAGTGGCCAGACGGAATCCACTCCTAAGCAAAAGGCACATGACAGCCCGCTTGGAGTTTGCCAAAAGGCACCTAAAGGACTCTCAGACCTGATGAAACCAAAATTGAATTATTTGGCCTGAATGCCAAGCGTCACGTCACGTCTGGCACCATCCCTACGGTGAAGCATGGTGGTGCAGCATCATGGTGTGGGGATTTCTTTCAGCGGCAGGGACTGGGAGACAAGTCAGGATCGAGGGACTGCGACGAAGGTTCACCTTCCAACAGGACAACGACCCTATGTACACAGCCAAGACAATGCAGGAGTGACTCCGGGACAAGTCTCTGAATGTCTTCGATTGGCCCAGCCAGAGCCCGGACTTGAACTCAAACATCTCTTGTGACACCTAAAATTGTGTGTAGCGACATTTCGCATCCACCCTGACAGAGCTTGAGAGGATCTGCAGAGAAGAATAAGATTTGCAAACATTAAAACAAACAGTTTTTTGCATTGTCATTATGTGGTATTGTGTGTAGATTGGTGAGAAAAAAAATATTTCATACATTTTAGAATAAGGCTGTAACGTAACAAAACGTGAAAAAAGTCAAGGTGTCTGTATACTTACTGAATGCACTGTTGTCCCACAGTAACACATCTCACATTTCTGCTGAGAGTTTCTACAGGAGATGAATGCAGGAATCTCTTTCATAAATCCTTGAAGAGGTCACATCACATGTAACTAACTATACTCAGTATACAGTATGTCTGAATCCCAAATGGCCCTCTATTCCTTGTACACTCCACTACCGTATGGGCCCAAAGTAGGTCCCTATGTGGAGACTAAGCTGCTATTTGGGATGCGGCACAATGTGAGGTTGGATTGACTAGACAGGATGCAAATGGTGGTAAGACATCAAGGACATTATGTTACTTAACTTGTCTATTCTACTCAACAGTTTTGCAGGCAAATACAATAACATGTTCTTCTTAGGATATGAGTTGGGATATGAGTTAGGAAACTTTTCACTTTTTTTGATAGTATATAAACAATATGTTTTTACCGTGAATGTGGTCTCCGTTGATGATGAAACTTTGCTTTTAAACTGTACAGTCGTGACCAAAAGTTTTGAGAATGACACAAATATTAATTTCCACAAAGTTTGCTGCTTCAGTGTCTTTAGATATTTTTGTCAGATGTTACCATGGATACTAAAGTATAATTACAAGCATTTCATAAGAGTCAAAAGCTTTTATTGACAATTACATGAAGTTGAGGTCTTTTTCAGACCTCTGCAATCCACCTTGGCATGCTGTCAATTAACATCTGGGCCACATCCTGACTGATGGCAGCCCATTCTTGCATAATCAATGCTTGGAGTTTGTCAGAATTTGTGGGTTTTTCTTTGTCCACCCGCCTCTTGTGGATTGACCACACGTTCTCAATGGGATTAAGGTCTGGGGAGTTTCCTGGCCATGGACCCAAAATATCAATGTTTTGTTCCCGAGTCACTTAGTTATCACTTTTGACTTATGGCAAGGTGCTCCATCATTCTGGAAAAGGCATTGTTTGTCACCAAACTGTTCCTGGATGGTTGGGAGAAGTTGCTCTCGGAGAATGTGTTGATACCATTCTTTATTCATGGCTGTGTTCTTGGCAAAATTGTGAGTGAGCCCACTCCCTTGGCTGAGAAGCAACCCCACACATGAATGGTCTCAGGATGCTTTACTGTTGGCATGACACAGGACTGATGGTAGAGCTCACCTTGTCTTCTACATACAAGCTTTTTTCTGGATGCCCCAAACAATCAGAAAGGGGATTCATCAGAGAAAATGACTTTACCCCAGTCCTCAGCAGTCCAATCCCTGTACCTTTTGCAGAATATCAGTCTGTCCCTGATGTTTTTCCTGGAGAGAAGTGGCCTCTTTGCTACCCTTCTTGACACCAGGCCATCCTCCAAAGGTCTTCGCCTCACTGTGCATGCAGATGCACTCACACCTGCCTGCTGCCATTCCTGAGCAAGCTCTGTACTGGTGGTGCCCCGATCCTGCAGCTGAATCAACTTTAGGAGACGGTCCTGGCACTTGCTGGACTTTTTTGTGTGCCCTGAAGCCTTCTTCACAACAATTGAACCGCTCTCCTTGAAGTTCTTGATGATCCGATAAATGGTTGGTTTAGGTGCAATCTTACTGGCAGCAATAGCCTTGCCTGTGAAGCCCTTTTTGTGCAAAGCAATGATGACGGCACGTGTTTCCTTGCAGGTAACCATGGTTGACAGAGGAAGAACAATGATTCCAAGCACCACCCTCCTTTTGAAGCTTCCAGTCTGTTACTTAAACTTAATCAGCATGACAGAGTGATCTCCAGCCTTGTCCTCGTCAACACTCACACCTGTGTTAACGAGAGAATCACTGACATGATGTCAGCTGGTCCTTTTGTGGCAGGGCTGAAATGCAGTGGAAATGATTTTTGGGGGATTTAGTTCATTTGCATGGCAAAGTGGGACTTTGCAATTTATTGCAATTCATCTGATCACTCTTCATAACATTCTGGAGTATATGTAAATTACCATCATAGAAACTGAGGCAGCAGACTTTGTGAAAATGTATATTTGTGTCACTCTCAAAACTTTTGGCCACACTGTACATTGCCCACAAATTGTGAAAAGCTAGAAGCATAAGCAGGTGGAAGAGCTAGCAGCAGCAGGAGGAGGAGGAGCTAGCAGGAGGAGGAGCCGGCAGCAGCAGCTGGAGGAGGACCTAGCAGCAGCAGGAGGAGGAGCGAGCAGGAGGAGGAGCTTGAAGCAGCAGGAGGAGGAGCTAGCAGTAGAAGGAGGAGCTAGAAGCAGCAGGAGGAGGAGCTAGCAGCAGAAGGAGGAGCTAGAAGCAGCAGGAGGAGGAGCTAGCAGCAGCAGTAGGAACTAGCAGCTGAAGGAGGAGGAGCTAGCAGCAGGTGGAGGAGCTAGCAGCAGCAGGAGGAGCTAGCAGCAGAAGGAGGAGCTTGAAGCAGCAGGAGGAGGAGCTAGCAGCAGAAGGAGGAGCTAGAAGCAGCAGGAGGAGGAGCTAGCAGCAGCAGTAGGAACTAGCAGCTGAAGGAGGAGGAGCTAGCAGCAGGTGGAGGAGCTAGCAGCAGCAGGAGGAGCTAGCAGCAGGTGGAGGAACTAGCAGCTGAAGGAGGAGGAGCTAGCAGGAGGAGGAGCAAGCAGCAGCAGGAAGAGCTAGCAGCAGAAGGAGGAGCTTGAAGCAGCAGGAGGAGGAGCTAGCAGCAGAAGGAGGAGCTAGAAGCAGCAGGAGGAGGAGCTAGCAGCAGCAGTAGGAACTAGCAGCTGAAGGAGGAGGAGCTAGCAGCAGAAGGAGGAGCTAGAAGCAGCAGGAGGAGGAGCTAGCAGCAGCAGGTGGAGGAACTAGCAGCTGAAGGAGGAGGAGCTAGCAGGAGGAGGAGCAAGCAGCAGCAGGAAGAGCCAGCAGCAGGTGGAGTGAAAGTAAGCAGGGCTTTGAAGACTGGCTAGGTTGTGATATGTCATTTCAACGTGCCTAATTATGCCAAACAAGTGGGATGTACAATGACTCCCAAAATGCAGCCTATTTCATATCTAGTGCACTACTTTTGACGGGGCCCATAGAGCTTCCATTTGGAACACGGTGCCATTTGGGACACAAAGGTTAGCCGATTTGCACATTGCAATTTTCTCTCTTTTCCGGGGTTTTCTTGGAAAATGAGAACATGTGAAGAGATATGGAGGCGGATGAAAGGAGAGATGTTGACAGAATATTGGAAAACATTACATGAAAAGAATCTAAATATGCTTTAAGCAATACTGTACATACTTTACCAAGCAACAAACATATTGAGATAGTAAGAATAGCAATGTCTATGTTTAACACCTTTTAACATAATCCACTGTTCTCACACAACAAAGCACGTAAACCATTCTTAATTCCAGCCCCAGCTAACACACAACATTGTCACAACGTTACCGTAAGGTGGTATTATCGTAGTAATGTGACATCACTTCGTTAAACCATCTTGGAATGGGGGGGGTGGTGGGGGACGACAACAAGAGCCTTCATCAAACAAGATTTGGTTGCATTGAAAGGCAAATTAGACCCAGCAAGCCAGGGAGGGTGACGCAACACACCAGAACTAATCTGTCCCACACTGCCCTGTGTGTTTGTGTTTGTGTGTGTGTCTGTGTGTGGCCCTAGAGGACCAAACCAGAACAAGAAACCCAGTGACAGGGCAGATGCCCTTAGAGCAAGGGTGGGCAACTCCAGTCTTTTTTTGGGGGGGGGGGCTGATTGGTGTCACACTGTTTCTCCATCCGTAGCAAACACAGCTGATGAATCAAATTGCATTCTAAACTGAAGATCATGATTAGGTGATTATTGGAGTCAGGTGTGTTAGCTGGGGACCTGCTGGGGCAAAACTGTGACACATCAACTTCCACACCAAACGGAAAGCACATAAATGTTGCCACAGGTTCCAGGATCGCAAAGTCTTGAAAGCGTCGGTCAAAGTCTGCGATAGTGTTGTACACCTGTTCAACATATCGATCACAGTCCCAAAGTGCAGGTGTTTTTCCCTGACTTTCAAGCTCTGACATCAGATTTTTGAAATTCCTCAGTTTATATCGCTGCAATTGTGTGAGGACAGCAATTAAAATCTTTGTTTAAAAGCTGTCACAGAGCTAGTAATTTCAACAATATTTTTGTTTTTTTCTTGCCGCTCTAAATTGAACTCATTTTGCCGAACAGTTACGTCGGTCAAAAAAGCTCAATCTAACAGCACACTTTTTTCTTCCAACTGCTCATATTCAACATCTTTTGAGGCCAGAAACTCTTTGATTTCAAATAACAAAATCCCTAAATCTCTGCAGGAATTTACCTCTACTAAGCCACCTTACATCCGTGTGTTGCAAAAGGTCTGTGTGTTCAGCATCACTTTCTTCCAGTTGAGACCTGAAGGAGCGCACTTCTGGCCCGAAGCGAATTCACAATTTTTAGCATGATATCCATGACAGCTTTCATATTCAGAATTTTACCACACAAGGCCTGTTAATGGATTATGTAGTGATAATTGAGGAAGCCTGGAAAGTCCATCACTTTTGCAAAGGGCAATAAACTCATTGATGCAGCCAGTCAAGTTTGTGAATGGGTTGCTGAGTGCTATTAATAAAGCCATCGAATGCCACAAAAATGTCCTCCCCTCAAGTGTTTCCTTTCAACGATATGATTTTGAGCAGTTTTTCTTTTGACATCATATCTTCTAACATCACTCTGATGAAAATGCACAACTGAGATGTGTCCATCACGTCTATCGACTCGTCAAATTGAAGTGAAAAGAACACACTCATTTATGTATTTAAAAAAAAAATGCTCCCTCAAATCCTCATCCATCATTTCTTCAGCGCCATGTAACAGTATTTCTGGATAGCTGAACATCTTTAATAACGGAAATTATTTCTGATTTATTTTTGAAATCATCAAACAATGATTCTGCTGCCTCTAAAAAAGGCCTGTGTTACCATTTCTCCATCCAGGAATGGTTTCTTGTGCTTTGCTAGTATGCGACTCACCCGGAATGAAGCAATCATGGCTGACTTTTGATTTTGAGCTGGGCCTCGTAAAGATTGTTGGGCAGCTACTGAGAGACTGTTGAGACTTCAACTCTTTCACTTTTCTCTTACGTAGTTCACTTTTAGCTGTAAAGTCACTTTCATATTTCTTGTGAACTGTTTTAAAAATGCTTCTCAACATTTCCCTTCTTAGCAAGAAGATACGTTTGAATGGCAGATCAGACACACACATTTTGAATTTGTTGAGGTGAAAAAATGATCTTCCTCCCACTCACTGGGAAAGTGGTAGATTTTTGGTTTCTTGCTGCTTGGTCCAGCAGTCATACATAAATACGTAACCACAACTTCATGGAAAAACAACATAGTAAAATAACAACTACCAAGTGTTGAACAACAATGAATATTCTCTTACAGGTCTCACAAGCGTGTAAATGTAAACGTACTACCTGCAGACGGTTGCTATGGTAGCGACAGTTTGGAAAACAAACGTAGCAACTATAGTACTGCGAGGTGGTACAATTCTATGTCAATAAAGCCGTTTTTAAATATTTTGGCTGTGAAGTAATATTAGAGACAAAAGCTAATGTGTAAGCAAAGCATACGGTGCTTCAGAACTGTGACCGTCATTATTTTTAAGCAGACCCGATGGTAACGCTGTGAATTGCCAAAATATATACTTTTTTTGGTGCATACATTTTGAAAACTTTTATGCGTTCTATTAGAAAGAAGTTTGCGACCGACCGGTCGACCGCGATCGATGTCCTGGGCACCTATGCCCTAGAGGACCAGACTAGAACAAGCAGCCCAGTGACAGGGCAGATGCCCCTAGACAACCAGGCCAAGCAAATTAGTGGCAGATTTCCCCCTGCAGTAGGTTGTCTCTGACATTCTAGAGGCAGGCCTGCATATATGCTCTTCCATAATGGAGGCAACACAGATGTATATTTTCTCTGCCACTCTAGAAGGTAGAGTAAGTAAGTAGCCTTTCTCATATCATCACTTGTGACAAAGGAAGCAGCTTTCTTTTAATTTTTTTTTTTTTTTAAATCTTTATTTTAACAGGGAAAACAGACTGAGACCTGGATCTCTTTTACGGCTGTGCCCTGTGTAAACATGTTGACATGTACAGTTTTAGGCATACAGACAAGAACATTTCAAACATACAAAACAAAGACACAATTCAACAGAAACAATCCCAGACAACATCATATTGATCCTCCATAACATTTTTGAAATGGGCAAGGGACACCAGAGTGTCTAACTTAAATTGGATCTGCAGTTTGTTCCATAAATAAGGTGCAAAGGAACTAAAGGCAGTCCTACCCAACTCTGTGGAGACCGCAGGAGTCTCTAATGTAATCCACATCTGTGATCTGGTTTTAAAATTAGTATATCTAGTGGAAATGAATGATGGAGGTAGTTTTAAAAGAAGTGCTTTATAAATAAAGCAGAGAGCATGTTGCTCTCGCCTCACGGATAGAGAGGCCCAACCCACATGTTGATATAGGATACAGTGATGAGTTTTGTAACTATCACCCGTGATAAACCTGAGTGCACAATGGTCTGAGTGCAACCTGAGTGCACTTTAGACTGGTCCTGAAGCAATGACCAGGGCTCATATGACCAGGCTCATTGCAGGATAATTTTTCTGTAGTGTGAGGCAGCTTGATGTACAAGTACAACCCTTGGACAGGACACTAGTCTTTTCACAGGGCTTTAACCCCAGTCTACTGTATATTCCTTAATGCTGAGTGCCAAGCAGGTCCAATTATTCGTTTTTGGTATGACTCGGCCAGGGATCGAACTCCCTTCCAATCTCAAGACAGACAATCTAAACACTAATCCACTGAGTTGGTTTTCTAGAAGGTGGGAAAATCCAGTTTCCCTGCAATACAAGAGGGCCTGACCAGGCCAAGAAGCTCAGTGACAGGGCAGATGCCCCATTGCAGTAGGTTGTCTCAGCCACGATATCGGTGATGGAGGTAGATGCATTTCCTCTGCCACACTGGAGGGTGGCAAGAATAGGTTTTTCTTGAAGGCTAGAGGGAGGTATAAGTCTTACCCTGGTCCTAAAGTCCTGACCAGGCCAAGAAGCTCAGTGACAGGCCAGATGCCTCGCTACAGTAGGTGGTCTCTGTCACGCTAGAGGGACATAAAGCTTTTCTGCAACAGAAGAAAGAGGAGCAGTTTTTCTCCACACTAGAGAGGCCGGTAGGTGATAGGTCTCTCCACACTAGAGAGGCCAGTAGGTGATAGGTCTCTCCACACTAGAGGCCAGTAGGTGATTGGTCTCTCCACACTAGAGAGGCCAGTAGGTGATTGGTCTCTCCACACTAGAGAGACCAGTAGGTGATTGGTCTCTCCACACTAGAGAGACCAGTAGGTGATAGGTCTCTCCACACTAGAGAGGCCAGTAGGTGATTGGTCTCTCCACACTAGAGAGGCCAGTAGGTGATAGGTCTCTCCACACTAGAGAGGCCAGTAGGTGATTGGTCTCTCCACACTAGAGAGGCCAGTAGGTGATAAGAATTCTCTCCACACTAGAGAGGCCAGTAGGTGATTAGTGTGGAGAGACCACACTAGAGAGGCCAGTAGGTGATTGGTCTATCCACACTAGAGAGGCCAGTAGGTGATTAGTGTGGAGAGACCACACTAGAGAGGCCAGTAGGTGATAGATCTCTCCACACTAGAGAGGCCAGTAGGTGATTGGTCTCTCCACACTAGAGAGGCCAGTAGGTGATAAAAATGCTCTCTACACTAGAGAGGCCAGTAGGTGATAGGTCTCTCCACACTAGAGAGGCCAGTAGGTGATTGGTCTCTCCACACTAGAGAGGCCAGTAGGTGATAAAAATGCTCTCCACACTAGAGACCAGTAGGTGATTGGTCTATCCACACTAGAGAGGCCAGTAGGTGATAGATCTCTCCACACTAGAGAGGCCAGTAGGTGATAGATCTCTCCACACTAGAGAGGCCAGTAGGTGATTGGTCTCTCCACACTAGAGAGGCCAGTAGGTGATTGGTCTCTCCACACTAGAGAGGCCAGTAGGTGATAAGTCTCTTCAGTCTAGACAAGCCAGTAGGAATAGGTGTCTCCCAGGGCCATGGGTACTATAACTTATCTAATAAAATAGTGGATGTAGGAGTGTACTTTCTGGCAAACCATGTGATATACTGTGGAGCTGCTCTAGCCATAAGATAGGTGTTTCATTGAACTACCTCAAATTCTTTTCAAGTATGTTTGGACACAGTACTGAAATAGAGTCTGTAAGTCATAACTGGTGACCAAGGAAGTAGCTTTAGACCAGCCAAAATGTCTGTTTTTCCTACTTTGTATGAATTTCTACAAGATATGATTAGATAACAGTTATGTATCTGTTGGAAGGCAGCAACGTTAAGGTAAACAGAACAGAAGACAACTGCTGCCACAGAGACGCTCCAGCCTCAATCCTTCTCAAGACATTCATCTCTTTCCCTTCTACTTGTTATTTGCTTTCGATTCGTGACAGTCTCCTTCCACTCCCACACGGGTCTGAGGGGCAAACGGTGAGGATCCCAGACGAGCCTGGGGGAGGAGAGGAGAAGAGATGGAGGGGAGGATAGAAGACAGCTTGGTGTGAATTGTGCAGTAGATCAGTGTGGTTTTGGAGGAGCTGGAGGAGAGGAGGAAGAGAGACAGAGGAGGAGAAGGAGGAGGAGGAGAGACAGAGGAGGATGAGAGAGAGGAGGAGGAGGAGAGAGAGGAGGAGGAGAGACAGAGGAGGAGGAGAGACAGAGGAGGAGGAGAGACAGAGGAGGAGGAGAGACAGAGGAGGAGAAGGAGGAGGAGAGACAGAGGAGGATGAGAGAGAGGAGGAGGAGGAGAGAGACAGAGGAGGAGGAGAGAGAGGAGGAGGAGAGACAGAGGAGGAGGAGAGACAGAGGAGGAGAAGGAGGAGGAGAAGGAGGAGGAGAGACAGAGGAGGAGGAGGAGAGACAGAGGAGGAGGAGAGACAGAGGAGGAGGAGAGACAGAGGAGGAGAAGGAGGATGAGAGACAGAGGAGGAGAAGGAGGAGGAGAGACAGAGGAGGAGGAGAGACAGAAGAGGAGGAGAGACAGAGGAGGAGGAGAGACAGAGGAGGAGGAGAGACAGAGGAGGAGGAGAGAGAGGAGGAGGAGAGAGAGGAGGATGAGAGACAGAGGAGGAGAAGGAGGAGGAGAGACAGAGGAGGAGGAGAGACAGAGGAGGAGAAGGAGGAGGAGAGACAGAGGAGGAGGAGAGACAGAGGAGGATGAGAGAGAGGAGGATGAGAGACAGAGGAGGAGAAGGAGGAGGAGAGACAGAGGAGGAGGAGAGACAGAGGAGGAGGAGAGACAGAGGAGGAGGAGAGACAGAGGAGGATGAGAGACAGAGGAGGAGGAGAGACAGAGGAGGAGGAGAGACAGAGGAGGAGGAGAGACAGAGGAGGAGGAGACAGAGGAGGATGAGAGACAGAGGAGGAGAAGGAGGAGGAGAGACAGAGGAGGAGAAGGAGGAGGAGAGACAGAGGAGGAGGAGAGACAGAGGAGGAGGAGAGACAGAGGAGGAGGAGAGAGAGGAGGATGAGAGACAGAGGAGGAGGAGAGACAGAGGAGGAGGAGAGAGAGGAGGATGAGAGACAGAGGAGGAGAAGGAGGAGGAGAGACAGAGGTGGAGGAGAGAGAGGAGGATGAGAGACAGAGGAGGAGAAGGAGGAGGAGAGACAGAGGAGGAGGAGAGACAGAGGAGGAGGAGAGACAGAGGAGGAGGAGAGACAGAGGAGGAGGAGAGACAGAGGAGGAGGAGAGAGAGGAGGAGGAGAGAGAGGAGGATGAGAGACAGAGGAGGAGAAGGAGGAGGAGAGACAGAGGAGGAGGAGAGACAGAGGAGGAGGAGAGACAGAGGAGGAGGAGAGACAGAGGAGGATGAGAGACAGAGGAGGAGGAGAGACAGAGGAGGAGGAGACAGAGGAGGATGAGAGACAGAGGAGGAGGAGACAGAGGAGGATGAGAGACAGAGGAGGAGAAGGAGGAGGAGAGACAGAGGAGGAGGAGAGACAGAGGAGGAGGAGAGACAGAGGAGGAGGAGAGACAGAGGAGGAGGAGAGAGAGGAGGATGAGAGACAGAGGAGGAGGAGAGACAGAGGAGGAGGAGAGAGAGGAGGATGAGAGACAGAGGAGGAGAAGGAGGAGGAGAGACAGAGGTGGAGGAGAGAGAGGAGGATGAGAGACAGAGGAGGAGAAGGAGGAGGAGAGACAGAGGTGGAGGAGAGAGAGGAGGATGAGAGACAGAGGAGGAGAAGGAGGAGGAGAGACAGAGGTGGAAGAGGAGGAGGGAGAGAGACGGCGGAGGATGAGGGAAGCGTGGAATCTGACTGACGTAATAGATAATCTTCTACAGTTTCAGGGAGAGTTTCACCTCAGACTAGGACACTACCCTTTCTTAGCAGCCCACAGCATGTCCTATTACTGTAATGTAAGGCCATGACCTACCTCAGAAGAATATCCTATTACTGTAATGTAAGGCAATGACCTACCTCAGAAGAATGTCCTATTAATGTAATGTAAGGAAGTGTTTCACCTACAGTCGATTACATAACGGTCACTTATTGCCCGGAAAGTGTGTACTGACAAGAAGCTCATCCACTGACCCAAATAATAATATTCACCTTATGACTAACCATGTATCTTGACGTAAGGTATGCTTCTTAGTGAGAGAACAAGCAAATGTGACCGACAAGGTTCAAAGCCGGGACGTTATCCGGGAAGCTAGTGCAAGTCTTCAGGTCCAAGGCTGTAGCGCTGAGAGTTGGGAAGCAAGTACAGGGAGTGAGTGTTTTAATAAAATAAATGGAAAATAATACAAAACAAGAAAAACTAACAAGCAAACGGACCAGAAACAGAAACAATAAAGCCTGGGGAAGGAACTAAAGAGAGTGACATATATATATAGGGAAGGTAATCAGGGAAGTGATTGGAGTCCAGGTGAGTCTGATGATGCGCAGGTGTGTGTAACGACGGTGACAGGTGTGCGCCATAACGAGCAGCCTGGTGACCTAGAGGCCGTAGAGGGAGCACAGGTGACAAAGGCGAAGATGCTCATCACACAAGCTTGCTTCACAGAAGTTGTTGCCCAGTATTTTCTATTACAAAACTACAATGAGTTTAACATGTAAACCTCACACTGCATGAGTCAGTTGTTGCTCAGTATTTTCATATTTTTCTGGCCAACAGCCCAGATGTCACTGAAGGTAAAACAGTCTCAAAAATGACGTTCATCGGTTTCAAAGGCAGCAGCTGTTTTATATACACCATTTTTTCACCTTTATTCAGGCACTTCTTTCAGAATTAAAACCTTCTCGTTGTATGACTTGTCCCAGGGGTTTACTTTGAAGGGCCAATTTGAATTATAAAAAGTGTTGGCAAACACACACACACAGATACGAATATCTTACAATGACAGAATGAAACCTGTCACAGATAAAACGGTGTTACAAGGACTGGCTGAAACTTGTCACAGATACAACTATGTGTTAACCTCTCTGGGCCAGTTGGAAGCTTGCGTCCCACTCTAATCAACAGCCAGTGGAATCGCATCGCGCTAAATGCAAAACCTCATAAATGCTATAACTTCAATTTCTCAAACATATGACTATTTTACACCGTTTTATAGATACACCTCTCCTGAATCGAACCACGTTGTCCGATTTCAAAAAGGCTTTACAGCAAAAGCAAAACATTAGATTATGTCAGCAGAGTACCCAGCCAGAAATAATCACACAGCCATTTTCAAAGCAACTAGCATGCATCACAAATACCCAAAACACAGCTAAATGCAGCACTAACCTTTGACAACCTTCATCAGATGACACTCCTAGGACATCATGTTACACAACACATGCATTTTTTGTTGGATAAAGTTCATATTTATATATAAAAACAGCATTTTACATCGGAGCATGACGTTCAGAAAATCTTTTGCCTCAAATGCTTCCGGTTTATTAGCGCTACAGATTACAAAATTACTATTCGAAAACATTGTTAAAATGTAATATTGTCATTCAAAGACTTATAGATTAACATGTCTTGAATGCCATCTTTTTGCCAGATTTAAAAATAACTTTACTGGGAAATCACACTTTGCAATTAAACGACATGGTATGCCCAGAAAAAAAGTCTAGGCTATAAATGTTGGAGCCATCTTGGAACGAGCAACCATCAAAAATACTATTGTAAATAATCCCTTACCTTTGATTATCTTTATCAGAAGGCACTTCTAGGAATCCCAGGTCCATAACAAATGTAGTTTTGTTCAAAAAAGTTAATAATTTATGTCCCAATAGTGTTAGCGCGCTCCGAAGGCTAGTGAAAATGTACCGTGTGTGTCTGACTTGTCGTCAGGAATGAGCAAAAAAATATATATTTAAGTTCGTTCAAACATGTCAAACGTTGTATAACATAAATCTTTAGGGGCTTTTTCAACCAGGGCATCAATAATATTCCATTGGGACGGTTGCATTGTCTTTCAAAACGTTTCGAAAAGGGAGAGTACCCATGGGCGCCGACGTCACAATGGTAATGGCCCATCCCCTCTGACCAAGATAAACAGGCTCTCTTTCAGTCTTTTTGATAGTAGGAGACTCAAGCCACTATGTAAAGACTGGGGACATCTAGTGGAAGCCATAGGAAGTGCTAAATGATCCACAAGCCCCTGTGTGTTTCAATGGCAAATGTTTGAAGTGATATCCACACATCAGATTTTAGTTTCCTGTCAGGATTTGTCTCAGGGTTTTGCCTGCCATATGAGTTCTGTTATACTCACAGACACCATTCAAACAGTTTTAGAAACTTTAGGGTGTTTTCTATCCAAAGCCAATAATTATATGCATATTCTAGTTTCTGGGCAGGAGTAGTAACCAGATTAAATTGGGTACGTTTTTTATCCGGCCGTGTCAATACTGCCCCCTAGCCCTAACAGGTTTTAAGGGAATTTTCAATCCCAATAATGCATTTAATCTTTAACCAATTCAACGAGGTTTGTAATACCCTGGATTCACTAATAATTGGGCAAAGTCTCAGATTTTATAAAAAAGGTTCACAGATCTTTATTCATGTGAGCTCTAAAGTCAGAAATGAGGAATCAGTCCTTTTATTATACACATACATTCCTATCTTTAGACAACTCCCTGCTCAAACAACCAGTACTTTTCCACTTTACCACAAAGAACCATAAATGTTGTCATATTCTTCAAGGCTTTCACCTCCCCTCCCCCGTTGTGGCCCTCTTGGTTTGAAACCCTCTAATGATTTTCTATTATCTACTCTACGACTTCACTCTGCTTACATCCCTGCTAAAGAATATAATACCCTAGTACTACAATACTAACATATCTACCCACCTCCTTGTTTTATATTCTCATGATTCTCAAACATTTCACACTATAATACAATTTCAGAGTGGAACACTTTAGTCATTATTCTAACCCATACAAATTATTCTATCACTATGTTACAAAGACTCAATGAAACCTGTCACAGAAACTATTATGTTACAATGGGGCCTGAACTCACATGGGTTCTAGTGAATGGGCCTGAACTCACATGGGTTCTAGTGTGGAGTCCTGAACTAACATGGGTTCTAGTGTGGAGTCCTGAACTAACATGGGTTCTAGTGTGGGGGCCTGAACTAACATGGGTTCTAGTGTGGGGGCCTGAACTCACATGGGTTCTAGTGTGGAGTCCTGAACTAACATGGGTTCTAGTGTGGAGTCCTGAACTAACATGGGTTCTAGTGTGGAGTCCTGAACTAACATGGGTTCTAGTGTGGAGTCCTGAACTAACATGGGTTCTAGTGTGGAGTCCTGAACTAACATGGGTTCTAGTGTGGGGGCCTGAACTAACATGGGTTCTAGTGTGGGGGCCTGAACTCACATGGGTTCTAGTGTGGGGGCCTGAACTCACATGGGTTCTAGTGTGGAGTCCTGAACTAACATGGGTTCTAGTGTGGGGGCCTGAACTAACATGGGTTCTAGTGTGGGGGCCTGAACTCACATGGGTTCTAGTGTGGAGTCCTGAACTCACATGGGTTCTAGTGTGGAGTCCTGAACTAACATGGGTTCTAGTGAATGGGCCTGAACTAACATGGGTTCTAGTGAATGGGCCTGAACTCACATGGGTTCTAGTGTGGGGGCCTGAACTAACATGGGTTCTAGTGAATGGGCCTGAACTCACATGGGTTCTAGTGAATGGGCCTGAACTCACATGGGTTCTAGTGAACGGGCCTGAACTCACATGGGTTTTAGTGTGGAGTCCTGAACTAACATGTGTTCTAGTGAATGGGCCTGAACTAAAATAAGTTCTAGTGTGGGGGCCTAAACTCACATGGGTTCTAGTGTGGGGGCCTGAACTAACATGGGTTCTAGTGTGGGGTCCTGAACTCACATGGGTTTTAGTGTGGGGGCCTGAACTCACATGGGTTCTAGTGTGGAGTCCTGAACTCACATGGGTTCTAGTGTGGGGGCCTGAACTAACATGGGTTCTAGTGTGGGGCCCTGAACTAACATGTGTTCTAGTGAATGGGCCTGAACTAAAATGAGTTCTAGTGTGGGGGCCTGAACTCACATGGGTTCTAGTGTGGGGGCCTGAACTAACATGGGTTCTAGTGTGGGGGCCTGAACTAAAATGAGTTCTAGTGTGGGGGCCTGAACTAACATGGGTTCTAGTGTGGGGTCCTGAACTCACATGGGTTTTAGTGTGGGGGCCTGAACTCACATGGGTTCTAGTGTGGAGTCCTGAACTCACATGGGTTCTAGTGTGGGGGCCTGAACTCACATGGGTTCTAGTGTGGGGGCCTGAACTCACATGGGTTCTAATGTGGGGGCCTGAACTCACATGGGTTCTAGTGTGGGGCCCTGAACTCACATGGGTTCTAGTGAATGGGCCTGAACTCACATGGGTTCTAGTGTGGAGTCCTGCCCTCACATTGGTTCTAGTGTGGAGTCCTGAACTAACATGGGTTCTAGTGTGGAGTCCTGAACTAACATGGGTTCTAGTGTGGAGTCCTGAACTAACATGGGTTCTAGTGTGGGGCCCTGAACTCACATGGGTTCTAGTGTGGGGGCCTGAACTAACATGGGTTCCAATGTGGAGTTCTGAACTCACATGGGTTCTAGTGTGGAGTCCTGAACTAACATGGGTTCTAGTGAATGGGCCTGAACTAACATGGGTTCTAGTGTGGAGTCCTGAACTCACATGGGTTCTAGTGTGGAGTCCTGAACTAACATGGGTTCTAGTGTGGGGGCCTGAACTCTCATGGGTTCTAGTGTGGGGGCCTTAACTAACATGGGTTCTAGTGTGGAGTCCTGAACTCACATGGGTTCTAGTGTGGAGTCCTGAACTCACCTGGGTTCTAGTGTGGAGTCCTAAAGTCACATGGGTTCTAGTGTGGAGTCCTGAACTAACATAGTATGGGGGCTGTATTGCTCAGTGCTTAATGCTCCACTGGATGGAAGCTTTGCATGAAGTGGATTTTTTGTGGCTTTTTTATACAATACATATATTTTACATCCCTCTTTTTAAAAACAGAGTTGACATTCATTATGCAATGTTTAATTTACATTAACATTTCAGTAATTTAGTGGATGCTCTTAAACAAAGAGACTTACAGTCCTCAAATATCTTAGTTTCACACTGATTTCTGGTGCAAAAGGGTTATCAGGGAGGTTAGTCATTATGAATGCTTAGTCTTAGATTAAGGGGAGGAGGGGGCTGATCTGACATAAAGCAGCTGGGTTAGTTAGGCTTGACTTAGGAGTGGAAATTAATGATGTGTAACTTCAGTCTCAGCAGCCTACGCCTGAGAAAACCTCAGCAAACACACCCTTCTTCCAGTAAGGGTGCTGCAATAATGTAGCTTCATCTATTCTATGTGTTCTAGAATGAAAGTATACTTATCGTGATCCTATTTGATATTAATAATTCAGCTGAGGTAAAAACAACCATATATCACATTCAACTCAAGTAAAACATTCTTTAAACCTCTCCCAATGCAAGACTCCCCACTGCTCACCCCTGTTCCTAGCCGTGACTTTGATGTACCCATCATGGAGAAAAAGTCGTTTGGCCCCCATCACTGTGTCTGATGAAAGAAATAGTTTCCCTCTACTCTCCACAGTGTCCCAGTGTTGCTCCCTCAACACATCACATCACACACGCAGGCCGCACACAACAGACGCACGCACACCCAAACACACCCACACAGACAAACTCAAACACACAGCTCTCTTTCACAACACGGACATCTCACTGGGCTTCTAATCTTCTTTGTGGTGTTCCTACACAATCCTCCTCATCATCCCTCCTCTTCACATACAGATGAATGTGTCTGTGTGTGTGTGTGTGTGTTTCTGTCTGTCTCTCTGTCTGTGTTGGATAGCCACAGCTATAACAAAGCATCCAGAATGGAACCAAGACCCCGATGGGGACTGGGGAGAGGAAATCCTATCCTATTTCCTCCCATTCATACAAAATCACAAGATACATTTGACCACACACCTAAATCTCTTCAAGCTTGGTGATTGTGGACAAACAAAAATATGTTAAGACCTTCACAATGTATTTTTTTCTTGAATATCTTCTAGGTTTATTAGTCAGATTGGATCTCTCACAACCTTACCAGCCACACCAAGTGTTTAAAGGTAAAGTACTACATTCATTGATATTTCTGTTTTCATGACCTTAATGTGAATTAGAAGCTAATTATATTTCTTCATTAAGGAACCAGAGAGCTGTTCCTATCTGTTCCCAACCTTTGCCCTGCGTGCTGATAAACATGTCTGCTGGGTGGAGCTCAAAGTGGCGTGAAACATGTCTTATATTTGTAGCTTGAGATGCTGTGAAACATGTCTGCTGGGTGGAGCTCAGGGGGCTGTGAAACATGTCTTATGGGTGGAGCTCAAGATGCTGTGAAACATGTCTTATGGGTGGAGTTCAAGGTGCTGTGAAGCATGTCTTATATTTGTAGCTTGAGATGCTGTGAAACATGTCTGCTGGGTGGAGCTCAGGGGGCTGTGAAACATGACTTTTGGGTGGAGCTCAAGATGCTGTGGAACATGTGTTATGGGCCCTTTTTATCAATTTCCGCCTGAATGACGTGGCCAAAGTAAACTGCCTGTAGCTCAGGCCCTGAAGCCAGGATATGCATATAATTGGTGCCATTGGAACAAAAACACATTGAAGTTTGTAGAAATGTTAAAATAATGTAGGAGAATATAACACAATAGAGATGATAGGAGAAAATCCAAAGACAAACCAACCGGAATATTTTTGTTGTTGTTGAGAGATCATCCTCTTAGAAATGCAAGGGAAAGGTCATATTATAAAATAGCTCCCTGTATGCAATTCCCATGGCTTCCAGAGGGTTTCAGCAGTCTATGTTCAAGGTTTCAGGCTTGTAACTTCCAAATGAATAAGAAATCCGTGTCTGCACGTGCCATTGAAGAAATTACACACCTGCAAAAATTCTTTCTGAAATAAATAGTATAGTTTGATTACATTTTAGTGTATCTGAGGAGTAAATAGAAATGTATTTTGACTTGTTGAAACAAAGTTTAGGGGTAGATTTTCAGATTCCTTTCTCTGCAAGCTGAACGAGTGGATTACTCAAATCGACGGCGCCAACTAAAACAGATTTTTGGGGATATAAAGGAGGATTTTATCTAACAAAACTACATGTTATAGCTTGGACCCTTTGGATGACAAATCAGAGGAAGATTTTCAAAAAGTAAGTGAACATTTAATCTTTATATGTGAATGTATGAAACCTGTGCCGGTGGAAAAATATTTTGATGTGGGGCACCGTCCTCAAACATTCGCATGGCATGTTTTCGCTGCAATAGCTACTGTAAATCAGAGAGTGCAGTTAGATTAACAAGAATTTAAGCTTTCAGCCAATAAGACACTTATATGTACCAAAATGTTTAAAATCCATAATATTTATGATAACTTATTTGAATTGCGCTCCCTCCAGTTTCATTGGAAGATACCCCGCTAGCCGGACACCGAACCTTATCATTTCATTATTTTGTGAGAAGTCAGGGAGAATTGAATGCAGTAGCATAAACTCTCCAAAGCCACTTCAATTAAATACATTAGTTGGATTATGTGTCAATCTTCACTCAGCCACAGAATGTGTGTCACGATCGTCTAAAGGAGTAGACCAAGGCGCAGCGTGCTTAGAGTTTCACATGTTTAATAAAGATGAAAACTCACCAAAACACCACAGCCGAAGCGTGACGTTGTGTGCTACTCACAGGCAGCTACACAAACACAAGATCCCACAAAGCACAGGTGGGAAAAGGCTGCCTAAGTATGATTCCTAATCAGAGACAACGATAGACAGCTGCCTCTTATTAGGAACCCTACTCCGCCCAAAACAAAGAAATACAAAAACAGAAAAAAGAACATAGAACGCCCACCCATGTAACACCCTGGCCTAACCAAAATAGATAACAAAAAAAAACCTCTCTATGGCCAGGGCGTTACAATGTGCCAGATTTCAAAGAAATAAGTGGCTGTAACTTTTGCCCCAATTCAATCAATTGGAGATAAATTTAAAAAAAACACAAAAACATACCTCTCCTCAGAATAAATTACAAACTTTCTATACCATTTCCACAGTGTGGTTTTGAAATGACTGATCTGGGGCTTTGCTCTTTTTCAAGCGAGAGGTTTAGTGGTTCTCACATACTAACTGACTATATACTGAAGCTCTGTGAAACACGTGATGGCCTCACGCCTTAATCTCAACCCTGCTATGCTTTTCTATTTCACAAGATAGATGGCTCCTTTCTTTTCCTCTTCTTTTGACAGCCTGTCAGCTTATGTATTCGAAGCATTCAGTGATCACATAGAAAAATTACAGAGCAACATGTCTTTGTCTGGAAAGATAGGATACATAACATAATTTACATAATTGAATCAATGTCATAACATGTATACTGAACAAAAATATAAACGCAACATGTGACAATTTTAACGATTTTTCTGAGTTACAGTTCATATAAGGAAATCATTCAACTGAAATAAATCCATTAGGCCCTAATCTATGGATTTTACATTATTGGGCAGAGCCCCAGCCATTGGTGGGCCTGGGAGGGCATAGGCCAACCCACTGGGGATTCAGACCCACCCACTGGGGAGCAAGGCCCAGACAATCAGAATTATTTTTTTCCCCACAAAAGGGCTTTATGACAGACAAAAATACTCTTTGGTTTCATCAACTGTCCACCAGGCTCGTCTCAGACAATCCTGCATGTAAAGAAGCCAGATGTGGAGGTCCTGGGCTGGCGTTGTTACATGTAGTATGCCGTTGTGAGGCCGGTTGGGGTACTGCCAAATTCTCTAAAACAAAGTTGGAGGTGGCTTATGGTAGAGAAATTAACATTCAATTCTCTGTCAACAGCTCTGGTGGACAATCCTGCAGTCAGTATACCAACATTTCAAACATCTGTGGCATTGTGTTGTGTGACAGAACTGCACATTTTAGAGTGGCTTTTTATTTTCCCCCAGCACAAGGTGCACTTGTGTATTGATCATGATGTTTAATCTGCTTTTTGATGTGCCACACCTGTCAGGTGGATGGATTATCTTGGCAAAATAGAAATGCTCACTAACAAGGATGTAAACAAATTTGCACACATTTGAGATAAGCTTTTTGAACGTATGGAAAATGTCTGTTTTTCTTCAGTATATATTCAACATCATCATGAGAGTTAAAAACAACAACAACAAAAAGGAAATGAAAAAGATGCTGTCGCTTTTTGACCAGATGACTGAACTAATATTACATGGTAACACTTGAAAATAAATAAATATAATCCCCGCTCAGCTTCAGAACAGAGACCATCCTTGTGTTACTGGCATTGACATGAAGCTCAATGTTGCTCATCTTGGTCACCCTCTTCAGTGGTCTTGAAGTACAGGTAAAGTGGTGATGATGGCTGTCAGTAGCTTCAGCAGCACTATGACAACGATGATGAAAGACTCTCAGAGGAGAGGCTCTGATGGTGAGGCAGACAGAGACAGTGAAGAAAAGGTGTTCACTTTCAGAGGAGACGTTATTAGAGAACGTAATTCTCATGAACACAGCTGTAGTTCCCTTGCTGGGAGTCATCTGAAGCAGTGGAAGGCTGCAGAGATATTGACAGCTGGCTGGGTCTGGGTCTGGGTCTTGGTTCTGTTGGAGCCGGTGAACGTGAGGAGGATGGAGCCTCCTGGGTACTTTGGCTGATTTTAGCAGGTGATGTTTAAGCTGTGACCCTTCAACACCTTTGGCCGCTGGTGGCCCTTACAAATTCCTCCCATTGAGTCAGTCAGGGAGATATTTGGCTGGAGTAGGAGCTCTGAGCAGATCACGTTTAAAGAATGTCAATAAACATGCATCTTCTGTTATACTCCCTTAGTGCAGGATTCAGAACCATCCAGTAACATCCCCAAATCTAAACCCTTCAGTTCAGTTTCCAGTTTCCTGCAGTAGAGCCACAACTCAGCTGTTTGCACACCACATCTTCAACTTCATCCTCCACGTGGAGAGGAGTCCTCCACTCTCCCTGGTAGTACCATTCTTCTAACCTCTCATCAGATTCATATCATCATCAGGCTGTGAGCAGGTGAGTCCAACAGCATTACCAGGTAGGCATGTGTTATTCTTTCTGTCTGAGAAGTCCCAGTCCAAGAGAAGGGACTCATTCCCTTTACAGTGGAAATCTTCATTCCAGGTTGGAACTTCACCTTCTCCACAGCCTAGCTTCCTGCAATTTACCTCTGCATTCTACTGGTTAAAGTCAGCTTCACTCGCTGAGGCCCAGGACTGGGCTTCACCTCTACTCTCCCATAGCAGGGACCACATCCATCGACAAGCCGCACAGGCTCAAAACAGATACATTAGCGTAATATCCAAACATTACAGATATCAGGTCCTCTCTGAGAGAATACTCTTCTCCTGAGAAACCAACTATTTTGACTCCTCTTCTTCTCTTTCCAATTTAGATCCTATAGGTGCAGCTAGATCATTCCCACAACCCAACTCTCTACATACAAGAGATGGTCCAATTCCCCAGTCTGACTGGGAGTGGTGGACTGATGCTTTGAGCCTGGCGATCAAGGAGAAAGAGAGAGAAACAACAGAGGATTTTAGAATATCTTACAATAACAAAACATATCTCACTAACACAAGAGTACAGTGCCATCGGAAAGTATTCAGACCCCTTCACCACATTTTGTTACGTTACAACATTTATTCTAAAATTGATTAAAAAAAGAATAATCCTCATCAATATACACATAATACAACATAATGACAAAACCAAAACAGGCTTTCAGAATTTTTTGGAAATGTACTGTATATTAAAAATATTATACAATTTTACATAAGATTTCAGACCCTTTTACTCCGTACTTTGTTGAAGCACCTTTGGCAGCGACTTTAGCCTTGAGTCTTCTTGGGTATGACACTACAAGCTTGGCACACCTGTATTTGGGGAGTTTCTCCCATTCTTCTCTGCAGATCCTCTCAAGCTCTGTCAGGTTGGATGGGAATGTTGCTGCGGAGATATTTTCAAGTCTCTCCAGAGATGTTCGATCGGGTTCAAGTCTGGGCTCTTGCTGGGCCACTCAAGGACATTCAGAGACATGTCCAGAAGCCACTCCTGCGTTGCCTTGGCTGGGTGCTTAGGTTTGTTTTCCTGTTGGAAGGTGAACCTTCACCCCAGACTGAGGTCCTGAGTGCTCTGGAGCAGGTTTTCATCAAGAATATTTCTGTACTTTGCTCTCTTCATCTTTGCCTCGATCCTGACTTGTCTCCCAGTCCCTGCTGCTGAAAAACATCCCCAAAGCATGATGCTGCCACCACTGTTCTTCACTTTAGGGATGGTGACAGGTTTCCTCCAGACATGACACTTGGCATTCAGGCCAAAGAGTTCAATCTTGGTTTGATCAGAACAGAGAATCTTGTTTCTCATGATCAGAGAGTCCTTTACGTGCCTTTTTGGCAAACACCAGGCAGGCTGTCATGTGCATTTTACTGAGGAGTGGCTTCTGTTTGGCCATGCTATCATAAAGGCCTTATTGGTGGAATACTGCAGAGATGGTTGTCCTTCTGGAAGGTTCTCCCATCTCCACAGAAGAACTCTGGAGCTCTGTCAGAGTGACCATCAGGTTATTGGTCACCTCACTGACCAAGGCCCTTCTCCCCCGATTGCTCAGAATTGGCATGCCGGTCAGCTCTAGGAAGAGTCTTGGTGGTTCCAAACATCTTCCATTAACTTCTTAGGAGTAGGTGGGATGGTAGCGTCCCACCTGGCCAACATCCGGTGAAATTGCAGAGAGCAAAATTCAAAAATACCAAATTCAAATATTTAACATTCTTGAAAATATATGTGATATACATCAAAATAAAGCTTAACTTCTTGTTAATCCAGCCGCTGTGTCAGATTTCAAAAAGGCTTTACGGCGAAAGCAAACCATGCGATTATCTGAGGACAGCGCCCCGCATACAAACACATGAAAATCATATTTCATCCAGGCAGGTGCGCCACAAAAGTCAGAAATAGCGATATAATTAATGCCTTACCTTTGAAGATCTTCTTCTGTCGCACTCCAAAATGCCCCAGAAACATCACAAATTGTCCTTTTGTTCGATACTGTCCTTCTTTATGTCCCAAAAATGTCCATTTATTTGGCGCGTTTGATTCAGAAATACACCGGTTTAAACTTGCCCAACATGCATACAAATTATCTAATAAGTTACCTGTAAAGTTGGTCCAAACATTTCAAACAACATTCCTAATCCAACCTCAGGTACCCTAAAATGTAAATAATCAATAAAATTTAAGACGGAATAAACTGTTTCTAATACCGGATAAAAACAACTTGAAGGGCGTTCCAATTCACACGCACCAAAACAGTAGAGTCCACCTGGAGTGACACTTACAATGAATAGCACTACTTCTTCATTTCTCAAAAGAAAAACATCAAACAAC
The DNA here is from genome assembly GCF_901001165.1 of Salmo trutta. Classification (NCBI taxonomy): domain Eukaryota; kingdom Metazoa; phylum Chordata; class Actinopteri; order Salmoniformes; family Salmonidae; genus Salmo; species Salmo trutta. The sequence goes on along the minus strand of NC_042970.1, from coordinate 4,292,739 downwards.
TTCTAAAGACTGTTGACATCTAGTGGAAGCCATAGGAACTGCAACTAGGTTCCTCACCAAATAGGGTATCCCATAGAAACCTATTGGAAAATCCTATGACCTCAAATTCTTTTTCCCCTGGATGGCTTGTCCTCTGGGTTTCGCCTAACATATCAGTTCTGTTATACTCACATACATTATTTTAACAGTTTTAGAAACTTTAGAGTGTTTTCTATCCATATCCATATGCATATCCTAGCTTCTGGGCCTGAGTAACAGGCAATTTACTTTGGGCACGCTTTTCATCCGGAGGTGAAAATACTGCCCCCTACCCAAGAGAGGTTAAGAATAATGCAGGTCACTGTGTTCTTGGGGACCTTTAGTGCTGCAGAAGTTTTTTGGTGCCCTTCCCCAGATCTATGCCTCGACACAGTCCTGTCTTGGAGCTCTACGGATAATTCCTTCGACCTCATGACTTGGTTTTTGTTCTGACATGCGCTGTCAACTGTGCGACCTTAAATAAACAGGTGTGTGCTTTTCCAAATCATGTCCAATTGAATTTACCACAGGTGGACTCCAATCAAGTTGTAAAAACATCTGAAGGACTATCAATGGAAACAGGATGCACCTGAGCTCAATTTAGAGTTTCATAGCAAATACTGAATACTTATACATATGTAAATGAGGAATTTCTGTTTTTTTATTTTTAATAAATTTGCTAAATGTCAAAAAAACTGTTCACTTTGTCACTGTGGGTTATTGTGTGTAGATTGATGAGGACATTTTAAAATATGTCTGTAGCCTAACAAAATATGGAAAAAGGGGTCTGAATACTTTCCGAATGCACTGTACATATCTACCTTAATGACGTTGTACCCCTGCAAATTGACTCAGTACTGGTACCCTGTGTATATAGGCAAGTGATCGTTAATCATTGTGTTTTTTCCTTGTGTTATTATCTTTCTATAGATTTTTTTATTTCTCTCTCTGCATTGTTGGGAATGGCCCAAAAGTAAGCATTTCACTGTTAGTCTACACCTGTTGTTGACGAAGCATGTGGCAAATACAATTTGATTTGATTTGACCACCGCCATGGGATTGGGCAGGCCACAGAGCACTTATAAATACATGAGAATTAATTGAGCTTCTCAAGTGCCACTTCTGGCTTGTGATTTCAGAATGGCACTGGCTCCCTAGAGCTTAGCTGTCTCTAGCTGCTTTACCTTTTGATCCAGTTTTCTCGCTCATTCTTTTCCTCTCCACTCCACTGGATTCCCTTCTTGTAAAAAGAAAAGTCTCAAATTAATTTCAGGCCTCAATGAAATGAAATGACTTTTCAAACAGAGAAAAGTGTCTCTTTAGTTTGGGGCTGATGCAGTTTGTATTTAACGAGACATCTGCAGAGGGAGAGCGAGAGAGAGAGCGAGAGACAGAGAGAGTGAGAGAACGCGAGAGAACACGAGAGAGCGCGAGAGAGCGCGCGAGAGAGACAGAGAGAGGGAGAGAGAGAGGGAGAGAGCTCATGGGCTCCTGACTTCTTGTGTTCATTTTTTGGGGATAAACGTTGATAAATGTGGATTATTTTCGCAAGAACTTATACATGATACTACACTCTATATCTAAACTTTCTTTACAAATTCTAAACCTACAATCTTGATTTTGGACAAAGTTACCTGGAAGGATTCTTAATACCAAGGACTATCAAGAGAAAACGTATATAGCAAACCAAAACCTGCAGAAGAATCATAGCAGAAACCTGGAAATACCATCCAACCCAAAACTAAGTGAGTAATGTTCAGTCTTCACTTCTGAAGCCAAAACGTTAATAACAATATTCTCTAGGAAAGCTAAGTAAAAAATGCTACTAAGCTAACAAGCTGATAGGACGGATCACACCCGGATGCAACTTCAATTAGCACTGAAGTGTGAAGTTACATGTGTGAAAACTCTTGAGCCCATCAATGGCTGGAGAGTTTCACAGCCTCACCCACTCAAATGCAGAGGCCATTGAACCTCCCTGCTCCATGGCTTCCCCATGTGCAGAGGTCACCACAGTACAGTACCCCTTGCATATAAAAAAAAATGACACTGCATGCAATAAGTACAAAAAATATGCTCCTCAAGAACAATCCAGAGTCACTATTTGCTGACTTCTACAAAGAGGGGAATGTAAGGAACTTAATTTTCCACACAGGCCATCTCCTGGCATGGCACAGTGCTGTAAGAGCATTCTACCCCTAAGTCAAGAGAGAGAGAGAGAGAGAGAGTATTGGTCCAGGGTGGAAACTCAGAACACTAGACATTGATGAAATTGAAATAACCTCTGTCAACATGTATAAGTCTGGAACAGTAATGGTACAGGACATCCTCATGCAGTTTTAGCAGGACTTTTAAAGAATCGATGATAGAGCACAGCAGGAAAAGCTCTCTCATGGTGACGACTCCCCCAATCCTGAGTGAGTCTAATCACACCTCATCCTCAAACTTCCCTGCAGACGAGCATCCCCAAGAGGAAGAGTCACTCATTCATCACTGAACTGACCAGGTCTCACAACTGTACCGTTTCCTTGCAGTCCCAAAACTGCACTGCTCATTGTTAAGAGAGATACATTCAGATAGCTGGAGAGTGAGATGGTGGAGCTCAGAGAGTTAGTGCACACAGAACAGAGAACAGAACAGAACCACAATACAGTCCAGCACAACAACACCCCCCCCCCCCCCCCCCAACAACACCCAGAGGGCAGAAGGTATAGATCGACGGCTGTCTGAGAGAGCTGGGTACACTCTGGACTGAGGTGAGAGAACTCAAGCAAGAGAGAGAGAGAGAGGCATACATGGCACAGCTAACAGTGGAACACAAAGCCCAGCTAACAGAGGACCACACAGCCCAGCTAACAGAGGACCACACAGCCCAGCTAACAGAGAACCACACAGCCCAGCTAACAGAGGAACACACAGCCCAGCTAACAGAGGACCACACAGCCCAGCTAACAGAGGACCACACAGCCCAGCTAACAGAGGTACACAGCCCAGCTAACAGAGGACCACACAGCTAACAGAGGAACACACAGCCCAGCTAACAGAGGAACACACAGCCCAGCTAACAGAGGTACACAGCCCAGCTAACAGAGGTACACAGCCCAGCTAACAGGGGACCACACAGCTAACAGAGGACCACACAGCCCAGCTAACAGAGGAACACACAGCCCAGCTAACAGAGGACCACACAGCCCAGCTAACAGAGGACCACACAGCCCAGCTAACAGAGGACCACACAGCCCAGCTAACAGAGGAAAACACAGCTAACAGAGGAACACACAGCCCAGCTAACAGAGGACCACACAGCCCAATTATGAGAGGAATACATAGCCCAGCTAACAGGGGAACACACAGACCAGCTAACAGAGGACCACACAGCCCAGCTAACAGAGGAACACACAGCTAACAGAGGACCAGCCCAGCTAACAGAGGACCACACAGCTAACAGAGGAATACACAGCCCAGCTAACAGAGGACCACACAGCCCAGCTAACAGAGGACCACACAGCCCAGCTAACAGAGGCAAACACAGCTAACAGAGGACCACACAGCCCAGCTAACAGAGGAACACAAATCCCAGCTAACAGAGGTCCACACAGCCCAGCTAACAGAGGACCACACAGCCCAGCTAACAGAGGAAAACACAGCTAACAGAGGAACACACAGCCCAGCTAACAGAGGACCACACAGCCCAGCTAACAGAGGAACACACAGCCCAGCTAACAGAGGACCACACAGCCCAGCTAACAGAGGACCAGCTAACAGAGGAACACACAACCCAGCTAACAGAGGACCAGCTAACAGAGGAACACAAAGCCCAGCTAACAGAGGAACACACAGACCAGCTAACAGAGGACCACACAGCCCAGCTAGCAGAGGACCAGCCCAGCTAACAGAGGACCAGCTAACAGAGGAACACACAGCCCAGCTAACAGAGGAACACACAGCCCAGCTAACAGAGGACCACACAGCCCAGCTAACAGAGGAAAACACAGCTAACAGAGGAACACACAGCCCAGCTAACAGAGGACCACACAGCCCAGCTATGAGAGGAATACATAGCCCAGCTAACAGGGGAACACACAAACCAGCTAACAGAGGACCACACAGCCCAGCTAACAGAGGAACACACAGCTAACAGAGGACCAGCCCAGATAACAGAGGACCACACAGCTAACAGAGGAATACACAGCCCAGCTAACAGAGGACCACACAGCCCAGCTAACAGAGGACCACACAGCCCAGCTAACAGAGGCAAACACAGCTAACAGAGGACCACACAGCCCAGCTAACAGAGGAACACAAATCCCAGCTAACAGAGGTCCACACAGCCCAGCTAACAGAGGACCACACAGCCCAGCTAACAGTGGAACACACAGCCCAGCTAACAGAGGACCACACAGCCCAGCTAACAGAGGACCAGCTAACAGAGGAACACACAGCCCAGCTAACAGAGGACCAGCTAACAGAGGAACACAAAGCCCAGCTAACAGAGGAACACACAGACCAGCTAACAGAGGAACACACAGCCCAGCTAACAGATGACCAGCTAACAGAGGACCACACAGCCCAGCTAGCAGAGGAACAGCCCAGCTAACAGAGGACCAGCTAACAGAGGAACACACAGCCCAGCTAACAGAGGAACACAGCCCAGCTAACAGAGGACCACACAGCCCAGCTAACAGAGGACCACACAGCCCAGCTAACAGTGGAACACACAGCCCAGCTAACAGAGGACCACACAGCCCAGCTAACAGAGGACCAGCTAACAGAGGAACACACAGCCCAGCTAACAGAGGACCAGCTAACAGAGGAACACAAAGCCCAGCTAACAGAGGAACACACAGACCAGCTAACAGAGGAACACACAGCCCAACTAACAGATGACCAGCTAACAGAGGACCACACAGCCCAGCTAGCAGAGGAACAGCCCAGCTAACAGAGGACCAGCTAACAGAGGAACACACAGCCCAGCTAACAGAGGAACACAGCCCAGCTAACAGAGGACCACACAGCCCAGCTAACAGAGGAAAACACAGCTAACAGAGGAACACACAGCCCAGCTAACAGAGGACCACACAGCCCAGCTATGAGAGGAATACATAGCCCAGCTAACAGGGGAACACACAAACCAGCTAACAGAGGACCACACAGACCAGCTAACAGAGGAACACACAGCTAACAGAGGACCAGCCCAGCTAACAGAGGACCACACAGCTAACAGAGGAATACACAGCCCAGCTAACAGAGGACCACACAGCCCAGCTAACAGAGGACCACACAGCCCAGCTAACAGAGGAAAACACAGCTAACAGAGGACCACACAGCCCAGCTAACAGAGGAACACAAAGCCCAGCTAACAGGGGTCCACACAGCCCAGCTAACAGAGGACCACACAGCCCAGCTAACAGAGGAAAACACAGCTAACAGAGGAACACACAGCCCAGCTAACAGAGGACCACACAGCCCAGCTAACAGAGGACCACACAGCCCAGCTAACAGAGGACCACACAGCCCAGCTAACAGAGGACCAGCTAACAGAGGAACACACAGCCCAGCTAACAGAGGTCCACACAGCCCAGCTAACAGAGGACCACACAGCCCCGCTAACAGAGGAAAACACAGCTAACAGAGGAACACACAGCCCAGCTAACAGAGGACCACACAGCCCAGCTAACAGTGGAACACACAGCCCAGCTAACAGAGGACCACACAGCCCAGCTAACAGAGGACCAGCTAACAGAGGAACACACAGCCCAGCTAACAGAGGACCAGCTAACAGAGGAACACAAAGCCCAGCTAACAGAGGAACACACAGACCAGCTAACAGAGGAACACACAGCCCAGCTAACAGATGACCAGCTAACAGAGGACCACACAGCCCAGCTAGCAGAGGAACAGCCCAGCTAACAGAGGACCAGCTAACAGAGGAACACACAGCCCAGCTAACAGAGGAACACAGCCCAGCTAACAGAGGACCACACAGCCCAGCTAACAGAGGAAAACACAGCTAACAGAGGAACACACAGCCCAGCTAACAGAGGACCACACAGCCCAGCTAACAGAGGAACACACAGCCCAGCTAACAGAGGACCACACAGCCCAGCTAACAGAGGACCAGCTAACAGAGGAACACACAACCCAGCTAACAGAGGACCAGCTAACAGAGGAACACAAAGCCCAGCTAACAGAGGAACACACAGACCAGCTAACAGAGGACCACACAGCCCAGCTAGCAGAGGACCAGCCCAGCTAACAGAGGACCAGGTAACAGAGGAACACACAGCCCAGCTAACAGAGGAACACACAGCCCAGCTAACAGAGGACCACACAGCCCAGCTAACAGAGGAAAACACAGCTAACAGAGGAACACACAGCCCAGCTAACAGAGGACCACACAGCCCAGCTATGAGAGGAATACATAGCCCAGCTAACAGGGGAACACACAAACCAGCTAACAGAGGACCACACAGCCCAGCTAACAGAGGAACACACAGCTAACAGAGGACCAGCCCAGATAACAGAGGACCACACAGCTAACAGAGGAATACACAGCCCAGCTAACAGAGGACCACACAGCCCAGCTAACAGAGGACCACACAGCCCAGCTAACAGAGGCAAACACAGCTAACAGAGGACCACACAGCCCAGCTAACAGAGGAACACAAATCCCAGCTAACAGAGGTCCACACAGCCCAGCTAACAGAGGACCACACAGCCCAGCTAACAGAGGAACACACAGCCCAGCTAACAGAGGACCACACAGCCCAGCTAACAGAGGACCAGCTAACAGAGGAACACACAGCCCAGCTAACAGAGGACCAGCTAACAGAGGAACACAAAGCCCAGCTAACAGAGGAACACACAGACCAGCTAACAGAGGAACACACAGCCCAGCTAACAGATGACCAGCTAACAGAGGACCACACAGCCCAGCTAGCAGAGGAACAGCCCAGCTAACAGAGGACCAGCTAACAGAGGAACACACAGCCCAGCTAACAGAGGAACACAGCCCAGCTAACAGAGGACCACACAGCCCAGCTAACAGAGGACCACACAGCCCAGCTAACAGTGGAACACACAGCCCAGCTAACAGAGGACCACACAGCCCAGCTAACAGAGGACCAGCTAACAGAGGAACACACAGCCCAGCTAACAGAGGACCAGCTAACAGAGGAACACAAAGCCCAGCTAACAGAGGAACACACAGACCAGCTAACAGAGGAACACACAGCCCAGCTAACAGATGACCAGCTAACAGAGGACCACACAGCCCAGCTAGCAGAGGAACAGCCCAGCTAACAGAGGACCAGCTAACAGAGGAACACACAGCCCAGCTAACAGAGGAACACAGCCCAGCTAACAGAGGACCACACAGCCCAGCTAACAGAGGAAAACACAGCTAACAGAGGAACACACAGCCCAGCTAACAGAGGACCACACAGCCCAGCTATGAGAGGAATACATAGCCCAGCTAACAGGGGAACACACAAACCAGCTAACAGAGGACCACACAGCCCAGCTAACAGAGGAACACACAGCTAACAGAGGACCAGCCCAGCTAACAGAGGACCACACAGCTAACAGAGGAATACACAGCCCAGCTAACAGAGGACCACACAGCCCAGCTAACAGAGGACCACACAGCCCAGCTAACAGAGGAAAACACAGCTAACAGAGGACCACACAGCCCAGCTAACAGAGGAACACAAAGCACAGCTAACAGGGGTCCACACAGCCCAGCTAACAGAGGACCACACAGCCCAGCTAACAGAGGAAAACACAGCTAACAGAGGAACACACAGCCCAGCTAACAGAGGACCACACAGCCCAGCTAACAGAGGACCACACAGCCCAGCTAACAGAGGACCACACAGCCCAGCTAACAGAGGACCAGCTAACAGAGGAACACACAGCCCAGCTAACAGAGGTCCACACAGCCCAGCTAACAGAGGACCACACAGCCCCGCTAACAGAGGAAAACACAGCTAACAGAGGAACACACAGCCCAGCTAACAGAGGACCACACAGCCCAGCTAACAGTGGAACACACAGCCCAGCTAACAGAGGACCACACAGCCCAGCTAACAGAGGACCAGCTAACAGAGGAACACACAGCCCAGCTAACAGAGGACCAGCTAACAGAGGAACACAAAGCCCAGCTAACAGAGGAACACACAGACCAGCTAACAGAGGAACACACAGCCCAGCTAACAGATGACCAGCTAACAGAGGACCACACAGCCCAGCTAGCAGAGGAACAGCCCAGCTAACAGAGGACCAGCTAACAGAGGAACACACAGCCCAGCTAACAGAGGAACACAGCCCAGCTAACAGAGGACCACACAGCCCAGCTAACAGAGGAAAACACAGCTAACAGAGGAACACACAGCCCAGCTAACAGAGGACCACACAGCCCAGCTATGAGAGGAATACATAGCCCAGCTAACAGGGGAACACACAAACCAGCTAACAGAGGACCACACAGCCCAGCTAACAGAGGAACACAGCTAACAGAGGACCAGCCCAGCTAACAGAGGACCACACAGCTAACAGAGGAATACACAGCCCAGCTAACAGAGGACCACACAGCCCAGCTAACAGAGGACCACACAGCCCAGCTAACAGAGGAAAACACAGCTAACAGAGGACCACACAGCCCAGCTAACAGAGGAACACAAAGCCCAGCTAACAGGGGTCCACACAGCCCAGCTAACAGAGGACCACACAGCCCAGCTAACAGAGGAAAACACAGCTAACAGAGGAACACACAGCCCAGCTAACAGAGGACCACACAGCCCAGCTAACAGAGGACCACACAGCCCAGCTAACAGAGGACCACACAGCCCAGCTAACAGAGGACCAGCTAACAGAGGAACACACAGCCCAGCTAACAGAGGACCAGCTAACAGAGGAACACAAAGCCCAGCTAACAGAGGAACACACAGACCAGCTAACAGAGGACCACACAGCCCAGCTAACAGAGGAACAGCCCAGCTAACAGAGGACCAGCTAACAGAGGAACACACAGCCCAGCTAACAGAGGAACACACAGACCAGCTAACAGAGGACCAGCTAACAGAGGAACACAAAGCCCAGCTAACAGAGGAACACACAGCCCAGCTAACAGAGGAACACACAGCCCAGCTAACAGAGAAACACACAGCCCAGCTAACAGGGGACCACACAGCCCAGCTAACAGGGGAACACACAGCCCAGCTAACAGAGGACCACACAGCCCAGCTAACAGAGGAACACACAGACCAGCTAACAGAGGGACACACAGCCCAGCTAACAGAGGACCACACAGCCCAGCTAACAGAGGACCACACAGCCCAGCTAACAGAGGACCACACAGCCCAGCTAACAGAGGACCACACAGCCCAGCTAACAGAGGACCACACAGCCCAGCTAACAGAGGACCAAACAGCCCAGCTAACAGAGGAACACACAGTCCAGCTAACAGAGGACCACACAGCCCAGCTAACAGAGGACCACACAGCCCAGCTATTTTATTTTTTTATTTTTATTTTACCATTATTTTACCAGGTAAGTTGACTGAGAACACGGTCTCATTTGCAGCAACGACCTGGGGAATAGTTACAGGGGAGAGGAGGGGGATGAATGAGCCAATTAGAAACCGGGGATGATTAGGTGACCATGATGGTATGAGGGCCAGATTGGGAATTTAACCAGGACACCGGGGTTAACACCCCTACTCTTACAATAAGTACCATGGGATCTTTAATGACCACAGAGAGTCAGGACACCCGTTTAACGTCCCATCCGGAAGACGGCACCCTACACAGGGCAATGTCCCCAATGACTGCCCTGGGGCATTGGGATATTTGATTTTAGACCAGAGGAAAGAGTGCCTCCTACTGGCCCTCCAACACCAGCTAACAGAGGACCACACAGCCCAGCTAACAGAGGACCACACAGCCAAGCTAACAGAGGAACACACAGCCCAGCTAACAGAGGACCATCCCAGCTAACAGAGGACCACACAGCCCAGCTAACAGAGAACACACAGACCAGCTAACAGCTGAACACACAGCCCAGCTAACAGAGGAACACAAAGCCCAGCTAACAGAGGAACACACAGCCCAGCTAACAGAGGACCAGCTAACAGAGGAACACAAAGCCCAGCTAACAGAGGAACACACAGCCCAGCTAACAGAGGACCAGCCCAGCTAACAGAGGACCACACAGCCCAGCTAACAGAGAACACACAGACCAGCTAACAGCTGAACACACAGCCCAGCTAACAGAGGAACACAAAGCCCAGCTAACAGAGGAACACACAGACCAGCTAACAGAGGACCACACAGCCCAGCTAACAGAGGACCACACAGCCCAGCTAACAGAGGGCCACACAGCCCAGCTAACAGAGGACCAGCCCAGCTAACAGAGGAACACAAAGCCCAGCTAACAGAGGACCACACAGCCCAGCTAACAGAGGACCACATAGCCCAGCTAACAGAGGAACACACAGCCCAGCTAACAGAGGACCACACAGCTAACAGAGGAACACACAGACCAGTTACAGAGGAACACACAGCCCAGCTAACAGAGGAACACACAGCCCAGCTAATAGAGGACCACACAGACCAGCTAACAGAGGACCACACAGCCCAGCTAACAGAGGACCACACAGCCCTGCTAACAGCACTGAAGGAGGAGGTTAGAAAGCTGAACTGTAACAGAAAGCAGGACACTCCCCTGAGACAATTCAGCAGAAAAGACCACCTCCGACCCAGAACACAACCTCAATACCACAATGGGACAGATAACACAGGACCCATCGACCCAACAGACGCCACCCCTTTCCTAACAACCCCCCTGTCAACTCCCCATAAGCCCTCCTGACAACCCCCCACACATCCACCGAGGACACACAAAAAAGCCAAAGATTGTGCTCCTCATTGACTCAAATGAGAAATAAACTTTTTCCCCCCATCACAAAGTGGCTAAACTCTGGTAAACAAACACTTGAAATGCCCTGGAAACGTTGTTAGGAGGACAGACTATGGTCTCCCAGCCACATCATAATCCACATGGGCACATTCAACCATAGAGCCCAGCAGGAAAGGATGGCCACAGCACTCACGGGAGTGATTGAAAAAGCTTCTTCCACTTTCCCCGAACGACCAAGTGTTCATCTCCACCCTGCTACCACACAGCGGGTGAATGCAAGCATTTTCCGGGACTGTGCCTCAAAACCTAATGTCTACCTGGCCCACCACTACACCCTGGACTTGAACATCCTTTTACGACCAGATTCACTTCTTCAAGGCAGCAGTCCTAACTTTCGCAAGGACCCTGAAGGACGACACCCTCAACCGCAGCCCTAGCACCTCACACAGGAGTAACAGAGCAACGGACACGCCGCTCAGACCAGCGAGACCTCCTCCCAAACCCCCTCCCAGACCAGCGAGACAACCTTCCAGACCCCCTCCCAAATCCCCTCCCAGACCTGCAAGACCCCCTCCTGAAGGACCTGCACTGAGAGAACCTACACCAAGAAGATCTACACTCAGACCACAGCATCACCAGCCACATCCCCACCCCCACCCCAACCAGCCGAGAACCCCCCAAACAAACCCTGGCCACACCCTATATAGCCTCCATCAGATCAGACCTAAGCCCCTTCTGCCCCCCCCCCCCCCCCCCCCCCCCCCCCCCCAAATGGCCCCTGCCCCTGCAGCAAGGGCCTTTGGCCTAAAGAGCAGGAACCCACACTTGTCCCATCCACCAAACTACCAGGTGTGAAACAGGGAAGAGACTCAGGGGGTATGTTAATTTGGTATAGAGCAGATCTAACTCTATTAAATTAGCAAAAACCGGTACATTTTATATCTGGCTATAAATTAATGAGGAAATTATTTCAACAGAGAAACATTTCCACATTTGCTACCTACAGTTGAAGTAGTACACCTTAGCCAAGTACATTTAAACTCAGTTTTCCACAATTCCTGACATGTAATTCTAGTAAAAATTCCCTGTCTTAGGTCAGTTAGGATCATCACTTTATTTTAAGAATGTGAACTGTCAGAATAATAATAGAGAGAATGATTTCTTTCAGCTTTTATTTCTTTCATCACATTCCCAGTGGCTCAGAAGTTTACATACACTTAATTAGTATTTGGGAGCATTGCCTTTAAATAGATTAACTTCGGTCAAATGTTTTGGGTAGCCTTCCACAAGCTTCCCACAATAAGTTGGGTGAATTTTGGCCCCTTCCTACTGACAGAGTTGGTGTAACTGAGTGAGGTTTGTAGGCCTCCTTGCTAGCACATACTTTTTCAGTTCTGCCCACAAATTTTCTATGGGATTGAGGTCAGGGCTTTGCGATGGCCACTCCAATACCTTGACTTTGTTGTCCTTAAGCCATTTTGTCATAACTTTGGAAGTATGCTTGGGGTCATTGACCGCTTGGAAGACCCATTTGCGACCAAGCTTTAACTTCCTGACTGATGTCTTGAGATGTTGCTTCAATATATCCACATCATTTTCCTACCTCATGATGCCATCTATTTTGTTAAGTGCACCAGTCCCTCCTGCAATAAAGCACCCCCACAACATGATGCTGCCACCCCCGTGCTTCATGGTTGGGACGGTGTTCTTCGGCTTGCAAGCGTCTTCTTTTTTACTCCAAACATAACGATGGTCATTATGGCCAAATATTTATATTTTTGTTTCATCAGACCAGAGGACATTTCTCCAAAAATTATGATCTTTGTCGCCATGTGCAGTTGCAAACCTTAGTCTGGCTTTTTTTATGGCGGTATTGGAGCAGTGGCTTCTTCCTTGCTGAGCGGCCTTTCAGGTTATGTCGATATAGAACTCGTTTTACTGTGGATGTAGATACTTTTATACCTATTTCCTCCAGCATCTTCACAAGGTCCTTTGCTGTTGTTCTGGGATTGATTTGCACTTTCCGCACCAAAGTACGTTCATGTCTAGGAGACAGAACAAGTTTCCTTCTTGAGCGGTATTTAGGCTGCGTGGTCCCATGGTGTTTATACTTGCACACTATTGTTTGTACAGATGAACGTGGTACCATCAGGCATTTGGAAATTGCTCCCAAGGATGAACAGACTTGTGGAGGTCTACAATTTTTTTATGAGGTCTTGGCTGATTTCTTTTGATTTTCCCATGATGTCAAGCAAAGAGGCACTGAGTTTGAAGGTTGGCCTTGAAATACATCCACAGGTACACCTCCAATTGACTCAAATGATGTCAATTAGCCTATCAGAAGCTTCTAAAGCATGACATAATTTTCTGGTTGTTGTTTAAAGTTGTTTAAAGACACAGTCAACTTAGTGCATGTAAACTCTGACCCACCGGAATTGTGATACAGTGAATTATAAGTGAAATAATCTGTCTGTAGAACATTGTTGGAAAAATGACTTGTGTCATGCACAAAGTAGATGTCCTAACCGACTTACCAAAACTATAGTTTGTTGGCAAGAAATGTGTGGAGTGGTTGAAAAACGAGTTTTAATGACTCCAACCTAAGTGTATGTAAACTTCCGACTTCAACTGTATATCCCCCCCAATAGAATCCCCATACTTTAACGATGGCAGCTTCTCCATCCTAGAGAGGGAGATCAACCATTTCCAGGTCCAGGGACATGTAAATGCCAGAACCGGAAAAGAACCGGTCACTCTCAGCACACAGGGGGACAGCATTCCTATCCAAATATGCCCCCCAAGCCACTACTATGAAAAAATATATACACTGCTCAAAAAAATAAAGGGAACACTTAAACAACACAATGTAACTCCAAGTCAATCACACGTCTATGAAATCAAACTGTCCACTTAGGAAGCAACACTGATTGACAATAAATTTCACATGCTGTTGTGCAAATGGAATAGACAACAGGTGGAAATTATAGGCAGTTAGCAAGACACCCCCAATAAAGGAGTGGTTCTGCAGGTGGGGACCACAGACCACTTCTCAGTTCCTATGCTTACTGGCTGATGTTTTGGTCACTTTTGAAAGCTGGCGGTGCTTTCACTCTAGTGGTAGCATGAGACGGAGTCTACAACCCACACAAGTGGCTCAGGTAGTGCAGCTCATCCAGGATGGCACATCAATGCGAACTGTGGCAAGAAGGTTTGCTGTGTCTGTCAGCATAGTGTCCAGAGCATGGAGGCGCTACCAGGAGACAGGCCAGTACATCAGGAGACGTGGAGGAGGCCGTAGGAGGGCAACAACCCAGCAGCAGGACCGCTACCTCCGCCTTTGTGCAAGGAGGAGCAGGAGAAGCACTGCCAGAGCCCTGCAAAATGACCTCCAGCAGGCCACAAATGTGCATGTGTCTCCTCAAACGGTCAGAAACAGACTCCATGAGGGTGGTATGAGGGCCCGACGTCCACAGGTGAGGGTTGTGCTTACAGCCCAACACCGTGCAGGACGTTTGGCATTTGCCAGAGAACACCAAGATTGGCAAATTCGCCACTGGCGCCCTGTGCTCTTCACAGATGAAAGCAGGTTCACACTGAGCACGTGACAGACGTGACAGAGTCTGGAGACGCCGTGGAGAACGTTCTGCTGCCTGCAACATCCTCCAGCATGACCGGTTTGGCGGTGGGTCATCAGTCATGATGTAGGGTGGCATTTCTTTGGGGGGCCGCACAGCCCTCCATGTGCTCGCCAGAGGTAGCCTGTCTGCCATTAGGTACCGAGATGAGATCCTCAGACCCCTTGTGAGACCATATGCTGGTGCGGTTGGCCCTGGGTTCCTCCTAATGCAAGACAATGCTAGACCTCATGTGGCTGGAGTGTGTCAGCAGTTCCTGCAAGAGGAAGGCATTGATGCTATGGACTGGCCCGCCCGTTCCCCAGACCTGAATCCAATTGAGCACATCTGGGACATCATGTCTCGCTCCATCCACCAACGCCACGTTGCACCACAGACTGTCCAGGAGTTGGCGGATGCTTTAGTCCAGGTCTGGGAGGAGATCCCTCAGGAGACCATCCGCCACCTCATCAGGAGCATGCCCAGGCGTTGTAGGGAGGTCATACAGGCACGTGGAGGCCACACACACACTACTGAGCCTCATTTTGACTTGTTTTAAGGACATTACATCAAAGTTGGATCAGCCTGTAGTGTAGTTTTCAAATTAAATTTTGAGTGCGACTCCAAATCCAGACCTCCATGGGTTGATAAATTGGATTTCCATTGATTATTTTTGTGTGATTTTGTTGTCAGCACATTCAACTATGTAAAGAAAAAAGTATTTATTAAGATTATTTCTTTCATTCAGATCTAGGATGTGTTGTTTAAGTGTTCCCTTTATTTTTTTGAGCAGTATATTTTCAAACGGGTCACAGCTCCTGCAGCTCTGACGCACGTCAGTGGTGGGGTCGCAGGTAGCCAAGTGGTTAGAGCGTTGCGGCAGTAACCGAAAGTTTGCTGGATTGAATCCCTGTGTTGACAAGGTAAAAATCTGTAATTCTGCCCCTGAACAAGGCAGTTAACCCACTGTTCCCCGGCAGACAGTCATTGTAAATTAGAATTTATTCTTAACTGACTTGCCAAGTTAAATACATTTTAAAATTAATGTTAAAAAAATGCTTTGAGGGGACTCTTGCAGTAGGTACACAAACAGCTCACCACTTGGCAGAGGTACTATAGAATAATTTATCACTGACCTCAACCCAGAGTCTCTCAAAGTGTTCAGGGTCAGCCCACTGACAACCTTATCAGATCACAGCAAAATCTACTCTAAGTGAACAGAGCAATACTCAATCATGAGGCATCAAAGCCAAAGGAACTGAGTAATATCTAAGAGATACTATAGATGGAAGGAAAGTAGCTTAGAAACCTATCAAATCTTTTGGGGGGGGGCAACAACAAATTCAAGGTGTCAACTTCGCAGTAGAAAACCTGAACAGCATATTTGTCCTCTCAGCATCCCTACCAAATCAAAACATTTCAATCAGACAACCTGAGAAAATGAACAACAATGACAAATGGATTGATGAAGATAGCAAAAGCCTAAGAAAGAAATTGAGAAACCTGTCCAAACAAAAACATAGAGAGAAAACCTGAGCCTACGCCTCCACTGCAGGGAATGACTAAAACAACACAGAAATCCACTATGGAAAAAGAAGGAACAGCACGTCAGAAAACAGATCAATGTAATTGAAAAATCCATAGACTCTAACCACTCCTGGGAAAATTGGAAAACAATAAACAATCAACAACACGAAGAGTTTCTATTCTAAACAGAGATGTACGGATGAATCACTACTCCAATCATTTTGGCTCTATAACAAACAGCAAAAACATATTCATGATCAATTACACATCTTAGAATCAGCTATGAAAGACTACCAGAAACATCTGGATTCTCCAATTACATTGAATTAACTACAGGACAAAATACAAACAAAAAAGGCCTGCATTTCACGCTATTCGGCGCATGTGACAAATAACATTTGATTTGTGTTGATGGCATCCTAAATTAAATGTTTAAATATACAGACCATCCTCAGCTCTAGCATGTTCCCCAATAATTGGAGCCACCCCTGATCACCCCTATTCACAAAAGTGGAGACAAATTTGACCCCAGTAACTACTGTGGGATATGCGTCAACAGAAACCTTGGAAAAATCCTCTGCATTATCATTAACAGCAGACTTGTACATTTCCTCAGTGAAAACAATGTACTGAGCAAATGTCAAATTGGCTTTTTACCAAAATATTGTACGACAGATCATATATTCACCCTGCACACCCTAATTGACAAACAAACAAACCAAAACAAAGGCAAAGTCATCTTATGCTTTGTTGATTTCAAAAAAGTTTATGACCCAATTTGGCATGAGGGTCTGCTATACAAAATTGATGGAAAGCGGGTTTGGTGAAAAAACATACAAAATGATCAAATCCAGGAACACAATGTGGTTAGCATTGGCATACAACACAGACATTTCTTTCTACAGGGTTGTGGGGTGAGACAGGGATGCAGTTTGAGCCCACTGTGACGTCCTGACCAGCAGAGGTAGTAATTTTATTAGTTTTGGTCAGGACGTGGCAGGGGGTTTGTGTTGTGTATGTTCTAGGGTAGTTTTCTATGTGTAGGTTGGGTGCTGGACTCTCAATTGGAGGCAGGTGTTTCTAGTTGCCTCTGATTGGGAGTCCTATAAATAGGTGTGTGTTTTTGTTTGTCACTTGTGGGTAGTTGTTTGAGAGCACTGCTTTTGTTGAGCCTGCTTCTCTGTTCCTGTCGTTAGTTTGTTTATTGTTTTTCCGTGGTGTTCTCATTGTTATAATAAATATGTTGAGCACGCAACCCGCTGCGCCTTGGTCCCATTCTCTCTTCCACGACAGCTGTGACACCCACCCTCTTCAACGTATATATCAACAAATTGGAGAGAGCACTAGTACAGTCTGCAGGACCTGGCCTCACTCTACTAGAATCTGAAAATCAATTGTCTACTGTTTGCTGATGATCTGGTGCTTTTGTCCTCAACCAAGGAGGGCCTACAGCAGCACCTGCACAGATTCTGCCAGACCTGGGCCCTGAGTAAATCTCAGTAAGACCCAAAAAAAAAGGTGTTCCAAAAAAAGGTGCAGTCGCCATGACCACAAATACAAATTCCATCTAGACATCGTTGCCCTAGAGCACACAACAAAACACTGTACATACCTCGGCCTAAACATCAGCGCTGCAGGTCACTTCCACAAAGTTGTCAATGATCTGAAAGACAAGGCAAGAAGGGCCTTCTACGCTATCAAAAGGAACATAAAATGAAATGTCCCAATTAGGACCTGGCTAAAAATACTTCTAGAACCCATTGCCCTTTATTGTTGTGAGGTCTGGGGTCCGCTCACCAACTAAGAAATCACAACATGGGAGAAACAACAAAATGAGATTCTGCATGCAGAATTCTGCAACAATATCCTCCATGTACAACGTAACACAACAAATAATGCATGCAGAGTAGAATCAGGCAGATACCCGCTACTGATCAAAATCCAGAAATAAAAAGGAAGCGATTCCCAAACCTTCCATAGCAAAGACATCATCTACAGAGAGATGAACTTAGAGATGCAGCAAGCTGGTCCTGGGGTTCGCAAACACAAACAGAGCCCACAGAGCCCCGTGACAGCAACACAATTAGAACCAACCAAATAATGAGAAAACTACAAGATAATTACTTGACATATTAGAAACAATTTATACAAAAACTGAGCAAACTAGAATGCTATTTGGCCCTAAACATAAAATACACAGTGACAGAATACCTAACCTCTGTGACTGACCCAAAATGAAGGAAAGCTTTGACTATGTACAGACTCAGTGAGCGTAGCCTTGTTAGTGAGAGGCCATCATAGGCAGATCTGGCATTCAAGAGAAGACAGGCTATGTGCACACTCCCCACAAAATGAGGTGGAAACTGAACTGCACTTCCTAACCTCCTGCCAAATGTATGACCCTATTAGAGACACATATTTCCCTCAGAGTATACGGATCCACAAATAATTCAAAAACAAATACAACGTTGATTCACTGGGTGAAATACCACAGCGTGTCATCACAGCAGCAAGATTTGTGACCTGTTGCCACAAGAAAAGGGCAACCAGTGAAGAAACAAACACCATTAATTTGTTTATTTATTTTCCCTTTTGTAAGTTAACTATTTGAACATGGTTACAACACTGTATATAGCCATAATATGACATTTTAAATGTCTCTATTTCCTTGGAACTTTTGTGAGTGTAATGTTTACTGTTCATTTTATTTTTGATTATTATCTATTTCAATTGCTTTGGCAATGTAAACGCATGTTTCCCATGCAAATAAAGCCAATAAAGCCAATAAAGCTGATCCTCGCCCAAGAGGCGAAAGTATATTGCAGCTGTATGGAAGAGAAGGAGGAAAAGTAATGTGAGGAATGATCAATCCATTGTGTCATGTGTCACTGCATTGTCCATCCAATATTGGATTTCTACTCAAGTTTCCTCTACCTATAGTCCAGAAGGGTATTTTCAATCAATCAGCGTATATTTGTTACATCAAATCAAATCACATTTTATTCGTCACATGCTTGGTAAACAACAGGCCTAGACTAACAGTGACATGCTTCTGGCAACAATGCAGGGAGAAAAGAAAACAGAGAAAGAAAACACGTAATAATAAATACACAATGAGTGTCGATAACTTGGCTATATACAAGGGGTACCAGTACTGAATCGATGTGCAGAGGTACGAGGTCATTGAGGTAGATATGTACATATAACTAGGCATAAAGTGGCAGATGATAAACAGTAGCAGCAGCGACGTGTAGGATGAATCAAAAAGGGTTAATGCAGATAGTCCGGATAGCTATTGGCTAACTACAGTCTTATGGCTTCAGGGTAGAGTCTGTTCAGGGTCCTGTTGGTTCCAGACTTGGTGCATCGGTACCGGTTGACGTGCGGTAGCAGAGAGAACAAGTCTATCGCTTGGGTGGCTGGAGCCTTTGACAATTTTCAGGGTCTTCCTCTAACACACGCCTGGTATAGAGGTCCTGAATGGCAGAGGGCTTGGCCCCAGTGATGTACTGGCACAGTATGTATTACCCTCTGTAGCACCTTGGGGTCGGATGTCAAGAAGTCACCATGCCAAGCGATGCACAGAATACAACAGGTGTAAAACAGTACAGAGAAATGCTTACTTGCGAGCTCTTTTCCCAATAATGCAGTTATTCAATAATAATAATAATTATTATTATTATTCAATTGATTTATTCAATATCAAGGGTAAGAGGAACAATAACATTTGATCGTTGAAGGGGATCATATGAGAGGTTTCCATCAGTGGAGGCTAGTGGGAGGAGCCATATGTTTGATACTGTTCCATTTGTTCCCTTCCAGCCAATGATCCCGTCCTCCTATAGCTCCTCCCCCCAGTCTCCACTGGTTTCCATCTATAAGGGATGAGTCCCAAAAGTCAATGTCAAGAGCTGTCATCAAGGCAAAGGGTGGCTACTTTGAAGAATCTCAAATTTAAAATGTATTTTCATTTGTTGAACACTTTTTTTGGTTACTACAATGTTCCATATGTGTTATTTCATAGTGTTGATGTCTTCACTATTATTCTACAATGTAGAACATAGTAAAAAATAAGGCTACCTGGGGTGGCAGGGAGCCTAGTGGTTAGAGCGTTGGACTAGTAAGGTTACAAGATCAAATCCCAGAGCTGACAAGGTAAAAATCTGTTTTTCTGCCCCTGAACAATGCACCCACTGTTCCAGGGCCGTCATTGAAAATAAGAATTTGTTCTAAACTGACTTGCCTAGTTAAATAAAGGTAATATTAAATAAAAATAGCAGTCTAGACATTTTTTAAATAAAGGTGAAATAAATAAATATAAAAAAAAATACAAAAGATTGAACATTCTCCTGACACAGTTCTCCATTACATTACATGTATTATCCTACTGCGCCTATATCAAAGGTTATTAATATTAGAGCTTATGAAACCAAACTATCTTGATTGTAGTCGAAGACTGATTTTCAACAGGTATGATGACGCCACCCGGCTAAGATTGAAAGAAATTCGAAACTGTACAGAAGCGGACCAAAAAACCAACCTGTTTCAAAAACCGACCACTTTTGTGGGGACAAATGGGCTGCATTATCCACAGGAACAACTTTTTTAAAGAGCTCTTTGTGTTGCTTCTGATGTGTTTGTTTGATGTGGGAGAAGTACATCCCAGAGCAGTCAATGGAAGAAGTACCTATTTTCCAGTCAGATATCAGAGTGGGACACGTAGACAGGGTTAATAGACTAGGCTCTGAACACAGGAAGAAAGACAGAGGAAGAAATTGGCATTTGAAACGTGGCAGTTGAAGAAATAGGCATTTGACCTTTTCCTGCTTTTAAGCTTTCCTCACAATCCTCTCTCTCGCACACACCTTCTGTCTCTATCGAATGTAGCCTACTCATTTCTGACTTCAGAGTGAGACCCATACAGTCTGTAAAACAGTCTGTAAAACCCAGTCTCTGAACACAGAGGAAGACATTTGAAAAGAGGCAGTTGATATCTTCTTGTTGCTTACCTTTTGACCTCATCTCTGTCCCCTCGGATGTAGCCTACGATACGGCTGGATATATTGAAGTAAATAAACACATCCCAAAGTTGAAACGAAGAAAAAAAAATGTGCTCGGCTAAAAATTATTATATGGATAAAGAAATGAGAAGCTATATTTCCATGAAAACAGCATATTTGCCAATGTTGTGGCATCTTCCATAAGAGACATGCATTTTTTTTCTACATTGCAGTGGACATGGTGCAACATGGTGCAACCTCTGTTACATAGGCTGCTGGCAGGCATAAGCCTGCCGGCAGGCATCAGCCACGGTACAGGAAAGCCAAATCAGCCGTTGCTCATGGTCCTCACAGGGGAACTGAAATTCTAGGGTATAATAACATCTCATGATGCACATCGCAAATCACATGTAACAACATCCGAATGCATCGAACACGAAACACCAATACAAATGTAACAACAGCACAACAAAATAGATAAACAAATTCCATTAATTTTTCTTTTGCGGATGCCTGTTCATTATTTATTTGTTTACTTTTATTTAACCAGGTAGTCTAGTTGAGAACAAGTTCTCATTTACAACTGCGACCTGGCCAAGATAAAGCAAAGCAGTGCGACAAAAACAACAACACATTATTGTCAGACTGTAACGTGTGGTGTTACAGGCCAACATTCACCCTGGCATTAACTTCTGACCCCTAAAAACTAACTATGACAGCTGTATGGAAGAACATACAGAACATACTGTATATATATTTTAACTGCCTCTGAGTTTCTCTCTCTCGCTCTCTCTCTCTCTGTGAGTGCCCTAGCCTGGTCTATGGAATGATGTAATCATATTCTCTCTCTCTCTCTCTCTCTCTCTCTCTCTCTCTCTCTCTTCAAGGGGCATTATTGACATGGGAAAAATATGTTAACATTGCCAAAGCAAGTGAATTAGATCATTTCACTTTTGTATATTATCTCTCTCTCTCTCATTTTCTCTCTCTTTCCCTTTCATCTCTCTCTCTACTCTGTTAATACTGCCATTAAAACATTGTGTAGTAATGGGGCTGACGCAGGAGAAAAACAATAGTTTAATTGGAGAGGAGAAAGTGGCAATTTGTTTGTGTACCGTGTGTGTTTGTGCACGCGCATTTTCCTAGCTTTCCTGTCATCTCCTAATCTTTCTTTGTTCTCACACTACAAGAAAGGAAGGGAGAAAGAGAAACTGGCACATTTGTCGGGAGAGTGGAGAAATCTTTTGGCAGTGTCATTTATTTTTAAGTAATCAACTTTACAGCTTTAACAGATGCGGCTGCGTAGGTATTCTGCTAACTTTGGCCACACTCTCCGCAATGATAATATTTGGCAAGAGATGACAGACAGACAGTTTAGAAGTTGGAAGATTGTCAAACAGTATTAACGCTTTATGATCAATGCAAAGCATCCCTGATGGACCCCAGTGCGTTCTCTCTCTCTCTCTGTCTCTCTCTCTCTCTCTCTCTGTCTCTCTCTCTCTCTCTCTCTTCTCTCTCCTTCTCTCTCTCTCTCTCTCTCTCTCTCTCTCTCTCTCCCTCTTCTCTGTCTCTCCCTCTCTCTGTCTCTCTCTCTCTCTGTCTCCTCTCTCTCTCTCTCTCTCTGTCTCTCTCTCTCTCTGTCTCTCTCTCTCTCTCTCTCTCTCTCTCTGTCTCTCTCTCTCCTCTCTCTGTCTCTCTCCTCTCTCTCTCTCCTTCTCTCTCTCTCTCTCTCTCTTCTCTCTCTCTCTCTCTCTCTCTCCCTCTCTCTGTCTCTCTGTCTCTCTGTCTCTCTGTCTCTCTCTCTCTCTGTCTCTCTCTCTCTCTCTCTCTCTCTCTGTCTCTGTCTCTCTCTCTCTGTCTCTCTCTCTCTCTCTCTCTCTCTCTCTCTCTCTCTCTCTCTCTCTCTCTCTCTCTGTCTCTCTGTCTCTCTCTCTCTCTGTCTCTCTGTCTCTCTCTCTCTCTATCTCTCTCTCGGCATGTTCTAATGGAAGCCTCTCCTCTGAAGTTATGCCTGCATCACAAATGGCACCCTATTCCATGTATAGTGCACTACAGAACCCATAGGGCCCTGGTCAAAAGTAGTGCACTATTGAAGGAATAGGGTGCCATTTGGGATGTTACCTACAGTAAGTAAATCAGGGAGGAATGCTCCCCTTATGGGTGTTTAATCCAGAACAGCATGTATTTAGGCCAGAGTTGCTGCCATATGACTGATACTGTATACTGTATAACACTGCATGTTATATGCTTTTTGATGGGGTTTACTTGTTTATCGTAAAACGCCTCAGTGACTACGTCTGCATACCGAATGGCCAGGACCCATAGGGTGCACTGTATAGTGATTCAGACTATGGCTCTGATCGTCCAGAAACCAGGGAAATCAACACAATTCCTTCCTCAAAGGATTTGTCATTGCAGAGTTTTGTTTATCTAAAGTTTAATACATTTAGGTTTGTCACCTTGAGGCCATAATGAGCAACTTAGAATGAGATATATATTTTATTTAAATTCATTATGGAAACTCACAAAGCATAAATTCTAATTGACTTACGTATAAAATCTAGCTCTTGAGATCGATCACTATACATCGTAATTACTTTACAATGAATAATACATCTCAACGAGCAATAAGATTAATTCAGATTCTCATTAAACATGTTTCACTCTTCTTCCTACAGTTTACTCAAATGGAGAATCAATCTATGGGTATCTAATTTGACATTACATTCCAGTAGGCCTAATAAACGTAAACGCGTGACTATAACTAGTGTTCCCTGAAGGAGCGAAACGAGGTACAACATACTACGGGGCGTTACAATCTCGTGACTTCAGTTGAAGTATCTACAATCACGCCTGACAAGGCCAATGAAATCCACCTTCCACGGGTGATAAGCATAAGGCTCGGATTCATTCCTTCATTTTAATACCACTCTTCATGTTGTTGATGTTGTACCTCGTTTCCCTCCTTCAGGAAACAATAGTTATAGTCATAATGTTACGTTCCCTTTTCAGTCAGTTAACTTCGGTAAAACATACTATTCGGAAATATAATCATGTCCCAAGCCTACCCCAACGGGTACTAAATGAAAACGGCTCATGGCCGCCTAGACCTGATCCCGCCAGATGCGGCAGTCTGGGTATTGCTGCCTAGTGACAATCCCCTGTCACAGCCATAAGCACACTGGGTTCTATACTGGGAGCAGTGACATCCAAGTGATGAAACCTCATGAAAGTGTGTGGTGATGCCCAAAAATATCTCAATATTCATCCGAACTGACTACCAGATAACGAACTGAGTACCAGATAACGAACTGACTACCAGATAACGAACTGAGTACCAGATAACGAACTGAGTACCAGATAGCGAACTGAGTACCAGATAGCGAACTGAGTACCAGATAACGAACTGAGTATCAGATAACGAACTGAGTACCAGATAATGAACTGACTACCAGATAACGAACTGAGTACCAGATTCGACCCGAAAAGGGAAATAGCTCAAAAGTTAAGGACCTTTAGGACATTCACATTTGGACACAACATCACCTTAGTGTCACCTGGGGCGAACTGTGTTCCAGATAACGCGTGAAGGTCCCCAAAAAAGTTTAGCGGAGGCCAAAGCCAAGAGCAGAGAGGTTTTGAAGGAAACGACCTTCAGATCCATCAACTCCTGAGGCTCAAAGGTGGCTGCACACAGGGCCTCCAAAACCAGCACCAAGTCCCATGTTGGCGCCACAGGTTTTGGAGACCAGACTGAGATGACATATACCTTTCAGGAAACGAACAACCAGTGGCTGGGCCCTCGGTGAGGGTCCGTCAATTCCTACATGACACGCACAAGATAGCGGCCATGTACCCTTTTACCCTTTTAACGTGGAGAATGACAGCCCCTGCTCTAAAAATCCCCCCGTAGGAACATAATCCCTCACAGAGCACTGAAAATACATTTTTCTTGGCACCAGACATTTACACGCATATCTGCATTGCTCGTTGCCATGGCACCCTGGGGGCAGCCTAGCTGGGCACTTAGCTTCAGCTAATTTTCTTTTTAATCACAATTGACTCCCAGTCATGAGCCACCTATGGGGAGGGGTACCCTCTTGTGGACAGAGAACGAATCGCCCAACTTATCGCACCCTGGAGAGATCGATATACCCCTTTAACCCTGTGAACACCATGGTCTGCTTGGTACCGAAGGGGCCTTCTTTGGGATCAGTGTCCCTTCGACGGGATGGTTCAGCTAACGTAGGCTAATGTGATTAGCATGAGGTTGTAAGTAGCAAGAATGTTTCCCAGGACATAGACATATCTGAGATTGGCAGAAATCTCAAATTCTTGTTAATCTAACTGCACTGTCCAATTTACAGTAGCAATTACAGTGAAATAACACCATGCTATTGTTTGGGAAGAATGCACAATTCTGAACATTAAAAGTTATTATTAAACTAATTAGGCACATTTGGGCAGTCTTGATATAACATTTTTAACAGAAATGCAATAGTTCATTGGCTCAGTCTATACCTTTGCGCATACACTGCTGCCATCTAGTGGAGAAAATCTAAATTGCAACTGGGCTGGAATAATACATGATGGCCTTTCTCCTACATTTCAAAGATGATGGTAGAAAAAAAATACAAAAGAACAGTTTGTTTTTTCTTTGTATTATCTTTTACCAGATCTATTGTGTTATATTTTCCTACATTCCTTTCACATTTCCACAATATTCTAAGTGTTTCCTTTCAAATGGTACCAAGAATATGCATATCCTTGCTAGAGGAAATTACATTCGGGTATGTTATTTTAGGCGAAAATTGAAAAAAAGGGCCGGATCATTAAGAGTTTTAAACATGGGCAAGATTCCAACACATGTTATGCTTCCATGTGACTGTAGATTCTGCATGAAGCCCAGCCCCCTTTTGGTTGACTTGGTACCCCGTTTGCTGTAACAAAATGTGGGGGCACTGTCATCACAGTAATATTTTTGTGAAGCAAAGCAGCTGCTCGGGGGCTACTTCCTCATTAGATGAGAAGCCCGTCCCTCTACTCCCTCCAACTCCAGGAATTGAAAATAGGAACGGAGTTTCCATATCATATTGCCTAGGAACACTAGTAAGCTTAATTCACCGGAAGCTATGCATGCTCCGGTGAATTAAGGCTCTTTAGTTTAAGCTAGTTATCCTCTTAAGGCCGCAGCATGGTCTACTTAGAATAAACAAGCGACCAGACGACTCCGGAATGCTGGCCTTCTTGGCAGAGTTCCTCTGTCCAGTGTCTGTGTTTTTTTGCCTTTCTTAATCTTTTCCTTTTATTGGCAAGTCTGAGATATGGATTTTTCTTTGCAACTCTGCCTAGAAGGCCAGCATCCCAGAGTCACCTCTTCACTGTTGACATTGAGATTGGTGTTTTGCGGGTACTATTTATTGAAGCTGCCACTTGAGGACTTGTGAAGCATCTGTTTCTCAAACTACACACTCTAATGTACTTGTCCTCTTGCTCAGTTGTGCACCGGGGCCTCCCACCCCTCTTTCTATTCTGGTTAGAGCCAGTTTGCACTGTTCTGTGAAGTGAGTAGTACACAGCATTGCACCAGATCTTCAGATTCTTGGCAATTTCTCGCATAGAATAGCCTTCATTTCTCAGAACAAGAATAGACTGACGAGTTTCAGAAGAAAGTGCTTTGTTTCTGGCCATTTTGAGCCTGTAATTGAACAGAAAAATGCTGATGCTTCAGATACTCAACTAGTCTAAAGAAAGACAGTTTAATTGTTTCTTTAATCAGGGCAACAGTTTTCAGCTGTGCTAACATAATTGCAAAAGGGTTTTCTAATGATAAATTAACCTTTTAAAAATGATAAAGTTGGATTAGCTAACACAACGTGCCATTGGAACACAGGAGTGATGTTTGCTGATAATGGGCCTCTGTACATCTATGTAGATATCCATTAAAAATCAGCTGTTTCCAGCTACAATAGTAATTTACAACATGAACAATGTCTACACTGTATTTATGATACATTTTATGTTATTTTAATAGACAAAAGAATTTGCTTTTCTTTCAAAAACAAGGACATTTCTAGGTGACCCTAAACTTTTGAACGGTAGTGTAGATGTAAATGTACTTCCTGATATGTTAATGTTCTCTGCAGTATGATCCAACAGTGAATTATTGTACCTATAGAGCACATTATATTAAATTTGCACATTTCATAAACCATAATGTACAGATGTAGAATCTTAATTTAATAAAGGTTTAATAAAATAAATAAATAAATTGAGCGAGTTTGCTTCAACAGGAAAGGTTGAAATGACAAACTTTAGAAACCGTTTTAAAACTAAAATACACCACAAGGAAATTATCAGCAACAAAAGGAGAGATTAAATTAAGATCCTACATCTGTATCACCAACATAGACAAGGTAAAGTATTCCAAACTTCAACTGTAAAGTTGATTTGGATGTGATACTATGGTTCACAAATTTATAACAGATGTAGGTGTAGATAGATGCCAGAAGTCATCAAAAAGGGAAGGGGAGACTGTAGTGGGTTGAAAACAAAGTCACTACAAACAGACACCCCTTTGCTATATATATATATATATATTTTTAATTAATTTATTTATGAATCTGTCTTAATAATTCATCTAAATTGTATATTCTATATGCATTTTAGCATTAGTAGTCCATCAGGCCAATAGATGGTGCTGTTGCACTGTGGTAGGAGGTACAGCAAGTTCTAGCCAAGCATTCGCACCCTTCTTCAGAATAAAGAAAGCGCCAGAACTTTGCAGATGTAAACATGTGTCACGTTCTTTTTACCATTACAGGTATGTAGCAGAAATTCCAAACTTTCTAATATCGAACGAATATGTAAGAACATGCTATGTAACAACTTGAATGACAAGAAGCTGGTTCAGGGTACGTTCCGTCACACACTTTAATATACGCTAAAATCAGAGATGACCTCAAGAAATATACCTCTGATTGTAGTGTGACTGACGACTTAATCCTCGAGCAGATAACCCACTCAGCCAGTGAGGAAGCAGATAGACAGAAACAACTAGGTCGCAGTGCTAGGCACAAACCAGTAAATGTCAGCACAGCAACAAGGGGACAGTGAATATTATGACCAGTCTTTTCCCCCTACTCAGGTGGATTGGTGAAGTGAAAGCCGATCGCACAGCCATCCAGGAGCTGACCGCAACAGTGTCTGCACTGGCTAAAAACCTGGAGAAAAAAAGATTAAACCTGCTGCAGGTGAGGACCAGGGGTACACACATCCCTCTGGAGGTCAGACAAGAGACAAGAGATGAGGCCCAAGGATATGCCCATAACCTATCCTCCAGAGCACTGACAAGAGAGGCACCAGGATATTCCTCTCCATCACCATCCAGAGCAACGATGAAAGACAAGGCCTACACTAAGGGTAACTTTCAAGACTGTGTCCAGCAGGGAATTGAAAGCTCCCCTCACTGTTTCCATTGTGAACAAGAAGGACACAGAGATGTCGGCTGCCTAATGAGACAGACGTCGGGAAACAGGGTTCAGGTTACTGGCGAGGGACAGACAGTGACCGCTGCAAATAAAAACGTCCCCTACTCCAAATCAACTGTGTGAAAACAGCTACACGTCCACACACAGGAACATCAAAACATACTCAGCGTAAGACACCCAAGGTCAAACGCGTCGCACAGCTTATTGGCAATAGATGTATTGTCTCAAGCCTGTGTAATGGAGTCAAAGTTGAGATGTTGTTAGACAATGGGGCACAGTCTAGCATTGTAGGGAGTGCCTGGGTAGAGAACGCTTTGCCAAGTGTTGAGATCCAACCCCTTGAGACTTTGTTAACTGAAGGCCAGCTCCACGTGACTGCAGCAAATGGCACTACTGCCCCCTTTGATGGATGGATTGAAATGTCCCTGAAGCTTCTGAGTAGTGAACATGGGAAAATGACCACACATGTGCCTATGCTAGTTAGTAAAAGCTGTGGAGACTGTCCTCTAGTAGGCTTTAATGTCATAGAGGAACTCATCAGAGAAAACAGTGAACAGACTGATGGTGTCAATCTCAGTGCACTGCTGAGTGAGGTGATGAATGTAAAATAAAATGCTTTTGAAACCATGGTCTCTGCCATTAAAGTGATGGCCTGATGACTCCTTGCTGTCCCCAGTACACCTGGTGATGCTGCTGCTCCAGTTTCAACTGTTCTGCATGCGGCTATAGAAACCCTTATAGTGCCCTTATAGTGCCTGCCTTTCTAAGGAGTTTTTCCTAGCCACCGTGCTTCTACATCTGCATTGCTTGCTGTTTGGGGTTTTAGGCTGGGTTTCTGTATAGCACTTTGTGACATCTGCTGATGTAAAAAGGACTTTATAAGTATATTTGATTGATTGATGAAGAAATGTCACTGAGCTGTTTGGTAAAAGTGGAAAGAAGGATTTACCATTCCTACAGGTCAAATGCCATGCTATGTTGTTGTCTTAGGTCTCTCTTTATGTAGTGTTGTTTCTCTTGTCGTGATGTGTGTTTTGTCCTATATTATTTAAAAAAAAATTAAATCCCACGTCCCCGCAGGCATTTTGCCTTTTGGTAGGCCGTCATGGCAAAAAAGAATTAGTTCTTAACTGTTAAAGGTTACATAAAATAGGTGAGTTGAAATCAGAGCCTGGCTGGGGGGAGGAACAATGATGTAATTTCTTTTTACCCCATTTTCATGTCCAATTGGTAGTTACAGTCATGTCTCATCACTGCAACTCCAGTACGGACTCAGGTCGAGGCGAAGGTTGAGAGCCGTTCGTCCTCCGAAACACAACCCAACCAAGCCACACTGCTTCTTGACACAAAGCCCACTTAACCTGGAAGCCGGCCGCACCAATGTGTTGGAGGAAACACCGTACACCTGGCGACCTGGTCAGCGTGCACTGCACCCAGCCCGACACAGGAGTCGCTAGTGAGTGATGAGACATGGACATCCCTGCCGGCCAAACCCTCCCCTAACCCGGACGACGCTGGGCCAATTGTGTGCCGCCCCATGGGTCTCCTGGTTGTGGCCGGCTGCGACAGAGCCTGGACTCAAACCCAGAATCTCTAGTGGCACAGTTAGCACTGCGATGCAGTGCCTTAGACCAATGCGCCACTGGGGAGGGCCCTGAACAATGATGTTTGAGGCAGCCGTGTACATCCATTGCCCAGAAGGTTTGGAGCTGTTTCCATGCCTCTGGATGTGCCTTGTTGAGCCTCTAAGGTGGTAAAGATACCAATTCAGAACTCCATACAACATGACATTTACCTCACTCAGAGAACAGTGCTGGGTTGGGTAGATCTGATGGATGACATCAGACCTGTCATCACAACACCTGACTGTCAGAAGAAGCATGTGAGTCAGTCTAGTGATGCATTCCAATGCTCCACTCAGCTTCACCATGGTCAGCAGAGAAAAGCGAGTCACACACCAGTTGGATCCAGAGAAACATGTGTTGACTTAGAACATCTACAGGAAGAGGAACAGAAAATAGTCAGAAGAATGCTGTATGAAGAATCTGACGAGTTCACACAGGAAGAAGGAGATACAGTGGTTCTTCCTTTTTAAAGTTGCGGCATACTGCAGCACAACTTGTGGGGTGCCGCAGAGTTCTATGGCACGTTATTTAAGTGTCAGCCATTGTTGGCAGAATGACACAATTTACCACAATCTGCCACATCTACCACAAACGGACATGGCATAATGCTCAAAACTTTTAAAGGAAGAACCACTGTATCGGCTGCATTCCGAACCTTAAGCTGAAACTCAACTTGAAGGATCACACGCCTGGTCCAGAAAAGTTACAACTCTTTTCCCGAAACCTCTATACAAAGAAGTGACAGATAATATTCAAAACCTACTGGAGAGAGGCTGGATCAAGATATCCACATTTCCACATTCATCCCCGGTGGTCTTCATGCAAGAAGGACAGCAGCCGGCGGTTATGTGTCGACTTCAGGGAGCTGAATTGCAAGTCAAGATGGAGCCAATAGAGATGGCAGCTTCGCTTCTAGTCTTTAGGAAAAAGTATTTAATTTTTTGATGTATTATTTATTACATTGTTAGTCCAGAAAGCCTTAAGTGTTATTACATACAGACGGAAAGAAATACTGGATATCAGAGAGACGTCAACTTTCCAGCACAACCAGCATTACGACCAGGAATACGACTTTCCCAAAGCAGATCCTTTGTCTGCACCCCCCAGGGCATTTGAACTGATTCCAGACGCCGACCTAAAACTGGACAACCATGTAAAGGATTGTCTCTAACGCCACGGTCCACCAGGTGAAGGTTTTCAAGACTGTCAAGTGGTGGTGAGTTCTGTGCAGTCTGAAAAGTACACGTTTGAAAGCAAGTGCACACTCTGCAATGGTCATGGGCACACCTACTTCAACTGTCCACTATAGACAAACAAATAGATGCCAGTAGTCATCAAAAAGAGGAGTGGAGAGTATAATGGGTTGAAAACAAAGTCACTAAAAACAGACAACCTGTCACATTCTGACCAGTAAAGGGGTATTTTGTTATTATAGTTTGGTCAGGACGTGGCAGGGGGTGTTTGTTTTATGTGGTTCGGGGTTTGTTGGGTTATGTTATTATGTAAGAGGGGTGTTTGTTTAGAGTGTTCCGGGGTTTTTGGGCTATGTTCTTGTTAGTTTATTTCTATGTTAGTTCTAGTCTTTCTATGTCTATTTGGTTAATGGGGTTGACCTTCAATTGGAAGCAGCTGCTCCTCGTTGCTTCTAATTGAAGGTCTTATTTAAGAGGGGTGTTTTGTCTATGGGATTTGTGGGTAGTTGTCTCCTGTTTTGTGTCTGTGCACCTGACAGGACTGTTTAGTGTCGTTCGTTGTTTTGTATACGTGATTTGTTTGTTTTTCCTTCTTTTGATTTAATAAAGAAGATGAGTATACACGTTCCCGCTGCACCTTGGTCCAATCCTTACGACGCCCGTTACACAACCCTTTAATATAATTATTAATGTTTAAACCATGTATTTATGGTTATGTATTTGTCTTAATTAATCTAAATTGTTTATTCTACATGCTTAATTATTAGTAGTCCATCAGGCCAATAGATGGCGCTGTTCCGCTGTGGTAGGAGGAGAAACAGCAAGTTCTTGCCAAGCGAGTGGACCGTTCTTCAGAATAAAGAAAGCGCCAGAACATTGCAGATGTAAACTTGTGTCCGTTCTTTTCACTATTGCAGGTATGTAACAGAACTTCCAAATGTTCTAATATCGAAATAATGTGTAATAACATGCTATTTAATAACTCTGTCAGGGTGTTATAACGTTAGGAAAGGTTTTGTGTTGTTTTTGTGTCAAACTGTGTGAGAGAAAAACATAATTTACAATCAGTGAGAGTATACTGTATGTTAGCTTGATGCTAGCTGAGGTAAAAACAATTTACAAGTCACAGAGAAAATGTGTACTGAGTATGTGACTTGTACTGGATTTTGTCTAGGAGATTTTATAAAGAAACCAGTTGTTAGGGATTTCTGAGTATGTTTTATATGTTATTGGTTTTGTGTAAAATTATACTCACGTGCTGGTAAACTGGCTGTGCACGCTTAGTCTGGAGGGTGGACTTTTAGTGCAGACAGTGCTGATGCATGAGAGAGAGACGATTTTACGGAGGTGCTACTATCTTAAAGCTGAATGTATTGTTGTCAGTTTTCTATAGTGGTAGCTGTACATAGAAAAACACTGTTATTTTGTCTTCATATATGCGGTTTTCAATACATTTTGCTTTTCATGTGAAATCATACAGTAAGACAGGTTTATTTGTGTAACATTTTAGAATTCTGCTTTAGGTAAAGTACATTTATGTTGTGTAATTTAAAGTGTGCTTTTATTTGTTTAATTTTCCCTCCCATGTCCCGTCTCTTCAAAATGTTCCAGTTATTCTGGGTTATTATGTGACAGCTGTCACGGCTGTCGTATGAAATAGACCAAGGCGCAGCGGGCGTATCGTTCCACATCTTTATTTCTATGTGAAACTATGCAAGACAGACAAACTATAAACAAAAACAACAAACCGTGACGAAGAGGTGCTACATGCATAAACTCAAAATAATCTCCCACAAACAATTGTGGGAAAAACATCAACTTAAATATGATCCCCAATTAGAGACAACGATGACCAGCTGTCTCTAATTGGGAATCATACGAAAACCCCAACCTAGAAAAAAGATCCTACAACACAACATAGAAAATGTAAACTAGACAAAAAACCCAACATAGAAAAAAGAAACTAGAACCAAACATAGAAATAAATAAACTAGACAAAATACCCCCAGTCACGCCCTGACCTACTCTACCATAGAAAAATTCGAGCTCTCTATGGTCAGGACGTGACAACAGCAAAGGTTGTTTAGTAGAAAATGTCAAACCAATTAATTGAATATGTCTCCAAAAATATCACACTGAAACATACATTTTTTTTACAACAAATTAATAATCTGACTGAGAACAACTGATTTCAATCCACCTAGAACAAGAGAAGTAAACAATAACTTTATTTGCTGTAAAATATTAGCCAAATCTTCCTATTGAAGTTCTACTCAATTCTACTCAACTCCACTCAACTCCACTCAACTCTTCTCAACTCCACTGCCCCAATGCAAGGATCGCCTTTCTCTCCGGCTAGTATTTGTTCCGTCTGTCTAATCAAATTCAGTTGAAGTTAAAGCCTGATACCAACCTTCTCTCTCCTTAACATCAGTGGACAGCAGGGGAGGAAAATGGCAATGTGGATGGAGGAAGCTAGCAAAGTTCTACGTAGGTGGAGGTTGACCTGATTAGCTCTTTGCTAGGAGATTTGGCGTCACCTAGCTGGTGAAAGTGTTGTGCATCACCTTGCTGCTGACAAAGTTGTGTGTTGGTGTTGTATTTGTGAAGGCGTTGTGTGTTGGTGTTGTGTTTGTGAAGGCATTGTGTTGTGTGTTGGTGTTGTCTTTGTGAAGGCAGGTTATTGTGTGTAGTGTTTGTGAAAGCAGGTTATTGTTTGTGTAGTGTTTGTGAAGGCAGGTTATTGTGTGTAGTGTTTGTGAAGGCAGGTTATTGTGTGTAGTGTTTGTGATTGGACAGAATGAATGTGGACATTCCTATTATGACTTGGTGGTGGGAGGGCTCACGAGTGGCGCACCGGTCTAAGGCACTGCATCTCAGTGCTAGAGGCGTCACTACAGACACCCTGGTTTGAATCCAGGCTGTATCACAACCGGCTGTTATTGGGAAACCCCTAGGGCGGCGCACAATTGGCCCAGCGCCATCCGGGTTTGGCCGGTGAGAGGTTGTCATTGTAAATTAGAATTTGTTCTTTTAACTGACTTGCCTTGTTAAAAAAGGTTAAATAAAAATAAAAATAACTGACTTCCTAGGGGTTTTGGCATCACCATAGTGTCGGTGTTGTGTGACTTTGTTGTTGTGTTTGCGTTTGGCCAGATGGTTAAAACTAAGTGGGGTTGTCATACCTCCTGTACTGTGAGTCATCTATGCTTCCCTGGTGATTCAGTATGCAGACCCTTTCCCACCTCCTGTACTGTGAGTCGTCTATGCTTCCCTGGTGATTCAGTATGCAGACCCTTTCCCACCTCCTGTACTGTGAGTCATCTATGCTTCCCTGGTGATTCAGTATGCAGACCCTTTCCTACCTCCTGTACTGTGAGTCATCTATACTACCCTGGTTATTCAGTATGCAGACCCTTTCCCACCTCCTGTACTGTGAGTCATCTATGCTTCCCTGGTGATTCAGTATGCAGACCCTTTCCCACCTCCTGTACTGTGAGTCATCTATGCTTCCCAGGTGATTCAGTATGCAGACCCTTTCCCACCTCCTGTACTGTGAGTCATCTATGCTTCCCAGGTGATTCAGTATGCAGACCCTTTCCCACCTCCTGTACTGTGAGTCATCTATGCTTCCCTGGTTATTCAGTATGCAGACCCTTTCCCACCTCCTGTACTGTGAGTCATCTATGCTTCCCTGGTGAATCAGTATGCAGACCCTTTCCCACCTCCTGTACTGTGAGTCATCTATGCTTCCCTGGTGAATCAGTATGCTTATCCCTTCCCTCCCTAATGCCTTGAAGAACAGATGGTCCCCTATGGTATCACTAAGCTTTGACTTAGTTGGTGAGTGGGTGGATGGATGAATGAATGAACACATAGGAAAGCAAAATCCAAGAAGAGATCTTTTATTTTTTCCTGTTTGTTTCTTCTAGAAACATGAGCTCTCTTTAATAACACCAAAGTAAGAGACATGAGACATATTTCTCAAATTCAGGAGAAATATAAAGACATATAAACTCATAGTTGTCTTACTCGGATTAAAATAAGAGATCTCTAAATGATATTAAATTAATAATTTAACTCTCCTGTCTCTATGCATGAGACAATGCTATTAGAGCAAGACTTCAACAATACTTTCAAGAAAGTAGACTATGAATGACTTCAAAAGAATCGAGGTAAGGGGACAATTGTCAAAATAAGGTTTAACATTAAGTGTCTAAAGATCAATTGTTTGCTGTACACTTTAAATAATGTTTTAGCTAGCTAGCTAATGTCAGCTGAATTTTGGTTAGCTAGCTAGCTATGGTACTACATTATATATCGTGACCTAGCTATCTAGTTAACTACCTAAACATATTTTATCAAGCAAATGTTAACTAGCTAGCTAGCCACCTGGCAACTTTAGGTTTGAATAGCTATCTAGGTTGTTTGCTAACCAGCTAGCAAGAAAACTTGCTAAATCAAACTATTCTAGCTAGCAGCTAATGTTGGCTAGCTACACATGCTAATATAGTTTAGATATAGCTAACGTTAATTTACTTAACTAACGTTACATTTTGTTAAAGTAGCTTGTTATCTAAATCGTAAATTAAATATTTAGGAATGACGTATTACTTGCCACCCATTCTGAAACTGACTGCAGTATGGCCTCATACACTATAGTAGGCCCAGCCTATGGAACTTTGGTTTTCCTAGATATGGTTACTATATTGTATTTTTCCTGTCTTATCCGGTGTCCTGTGTGAATTTAAGTATGCTCTCTCTAATTTTTTTCTCTCTCTCTCTCTCTCTCTCTCTCTCTCTCTCTCTCTCTCTCTCTCTCTCTCTCTCTCGGAGGACCTGAGCCCTAGGATCATGCCTCAGGACTACCTGGCCTGATGACTCCTTGCTGTCCCTAGTCCACCTGGCCGTGCTGCTGCTCCAGTTTCAACTGTTCTGCCTGCGGCTATGGAACCCTGACCTGTTCACCGGACGTGCTACCTGTCCCAGACCTGCTGTTTTCAGGAGAGGTAGAGATACTCTGAATGATCGGCTATGAAAAGTCAACTGACATTTACTACTGAGGTGCTGACCTGTTGCACCCTCGACAACCACTGTGATTATTATTATTTGACTCTGGTGGTCATCTATGAACATTTGAACATCTTGGCCATGTTCTGTTATAATCTCCACCCGGCACAGCCAGAAGAGGACTGGCCACCCCTCATAGCCTGGTTCCTCTCTAGGTTTCTTCCTAGGTTCTGGGCTTTCTAGGGAGTTTTTCCTAGCCACCGTGCTTCTACACTTGCATTGCTTGCTGTTTGGGGTTTTAGGCTGGGTTTCTGTACAGCACTTTGAGATATCAGCTGATGTAAGAAGGGCTATATAAATAAATTTGATTTGATTTGTGATCACTACATCAGATGGATCTGGATACTGCTTTCAAGCACGTGACTGCAGCATTAGTAAATATGTGATCATTACATGTTGATTTCCTTCCTGTGCTGTTTGTAACTACCCTGGTAGGTTGACTCATAACCTGAACGAGATTGCAGGCACTGATTACAGTTTGAAGCATTTTCTTGAGTGGGCAGCTTGATGAAAGCCAGTCAATATTTAAATCACCCAGAAAATATACCTCACTGTTGCTATCACATACAATAACAAACATTTCACACATGTTATCCAGATACTGACTGTTAGCACTTGGTGGTCTATAACAGCTTCCCACAAGAATGGGCTTTAGCTGAAGCAGGTGAAACTGTAGCCATATTACTTCAACACTATTTAACATTAGATCCTCTCTAATATTTACATGAATGTGGATCTGAATATAAACAGCCACACTTCCAACACTGGCATTTCCATTTTTTCTGTAAATGTTATAACCTTGCATTGCTACCACTGTGTCATCAAAGGTATTATCTCAGTGAGTTTCAGAGATAGTCAGAATATGAATGTTATCTATTACTAGCTATTTATTAATTACATTAACCTTGTTTCTTAGGCTACATATTGGTTAGGGTTAGGGTGACATGCACTGTCAACTGTGGGACCTTATATAGACAGGTGTGTGCCTTTCCAAATCATGTCCAATCAAGTGAATTTACCAAAGGTGAACTCCAATCAAGTTGTAGAAACATCTCAAGGATGATCAATGGATACAGGATGCAGCTGAGCTCAATTTCGAGTTTCATAGCAAAGGATCTGAATACTTATGTAAATAAGGTATTTCTGTTTTTTGTTTTTAATACATTAGCAATAATATCTAAAAATATGTTTTCACTTTGTCATTATGGGTTATTGTGTGTAGATTGATGTGGCAAAAATAAAATGTAATCCATTTTAGAATTAAGGCTGTAACTTAACTAAATGTGGTAAAGGTCAAGGGGTATGAATACTTTCTGAATGCACTGAATATATATATATACATATATATATACATATATATATATATATATATATATTCATTCATTAGGATCACAATATTCAATATTGGCAACATTGAATCTGTTATATATATTCATTAGGATCACAATATTCAATATTGGCAACATTGAATCTGTTATTGTGTTTCTGTTAGACATGTTGGATATAGAGCTGGGCGGTTATACTCCCCAGGACATGTTAGATACAGAGCTGGGCGGTTATACTCCCCAGGACATGTTAGATAAAGAGCTGGGAGGTTATACTCCCTAGGACATGTTAGATACAGAGCTGGGAGGTTATACTCCCCAGGACATGTTAGATACAGAGCTGGGAGGTTATCAAATCAAATCAAATCAAATCAAATTTATTTATATAGCCCTTCGTACATCAGCTGAAATCTCAAAGTGCTGTACAGAAACCCAGCCTAAAACCCCAAACAGCAAGCAATGCATGTGAAAGAAGCACGGTGGCTGGGAAAAACTCCCTAGGAAAAACTCCTGAGAAAGGCCAAAAACCTAGGAAGAAACCTAGAGAGGAACCAGGCTATGAGGGGTGGCCAGTCCTCTTCTGGCTGTGCCGGGTGGATATTATAACAGAACATGGTCAAGATGTTAAAATGTTCGTAAATGACCAGCATGGTCAAATAATAATAATCATAGTAGTTGTCGAGGGTGCAACAAGCACGTCCGGTGAACAGGTCAGGGTTCCGTAGCCGCAGGCAGAACAGTTGAAACTGGAGCAGCAGCATGGCCAGGTGGACTGGGGACAGCAAGGAGTCATCAGGCCAGGTAGTCCTGAGGCATGGTCCTAGGGCTCAGGTCCTCCGAGAGAAAGAAAGAAAGAGAGAAAGAGAGAATTAGAGAGAGCATATTTAATTTCACACAGGACACCGGATAAGACAAGAGAATACTCCAGATGTAACAGACTGACCCTAGCCCCCCGACACATAAACTACTGCAGCATAAATACTGGAGGCTGAGACAGGAGGGATCAGAAGACACTGTGGCCCCATCCGATGATACCCCCGGACAGGGCCAAACAGGCAGGATATAACCCCACCCACTATGCCAAAGCACAGCCCCCACACCACTAGAGGGATATCTACAACCACCAACTTACCGTCCGAAGACAAGGCCGAGTATAGCCCACAAAGAACTCCGCCACGGCACAACCCAAGGGGGGGGCGCCAACCCAGACAGGAAGACCACGTCAGTGGCTCAACCTACTCAAGTGACGCACCCCTCCCATGGACGGCATGGAAGAACACCAGTAAGTCAGTGACTCAGCCCCTGTAAAAGGGTTAGAGGCAGAGAATCCCAGTGGGAAGAGGGGAACCGACAAGGCAGAGACAGCAAGGGTGGTTCGTTGCTCCAGCCTTTCCGTTCACCTTCACACTCCTGGGCCAGACTATACTTAATCATAGGACCTACTGAAGAGATAAGTCTTCACTAAAGACTTAAAGGTTGAGACTGAGTCTGCGTCTCTCACATGGGTAGGCAGACCATTCCATAAAAATGGAGCTCTATAGGAGAAAGCCCTACCTCCAGCCGTTTGCTTCGAAATTCTAGGGACAATTAGGAGGCCTGCGTCTTGTGACCGTAGCGTACGTGTAGGTATGTACGGCAGGACCAAATCGGAAAGATAGGTAGGAGCAAGCCCATGTAATGCTTTGTAGGTTAGCAGTAAAACCTTGAAATCAGCCCTTGCCTTAACAGGAAGCCAGTGTAGAGAGGCTAGCACTGGAGTAATATGATCAAAGTTTTTGGTTCTAGTCAGGATTCTAGCAGCCGTATTTAGCACTAACTGAAGTTTGTTTAGTGCTTTATCCGGGTAGCCGGAAAGTAGAGCATTGCAGTAGTCGAGCCTAGAAGTAACAAAAGCATGGATTAATTTTTCTGCGTCATTTTTGGACAGAAAGTTTCTGATTTTTGCAATGTTACGTAGATGGAAAAAAGCTGTCCTTGAAGCAGTCTTGATATATTCTTCAAAAGAGAGATCAGGGTCCAGAGTAACGCCGAGGTCCTTCACAGTTTTATTTGAGACGACTGTACAACCATCCAGATTAATTGTCAGATTCAACAGAAGATCTCTTTGTTTCTTGGGACCTAGGACAAGCATCTCTGTTTTGTCCGAGTTTAAAAGTAGAAAATTTGCAGCCATCCACTTCCTTATGTCTGAAACACAGGCTTCTAGCGAGGGCAATTTTGGGGCTTCACCATGTTTCATTGAAATGTACAGCTGTGTGTCGTCCGCATAGCAGTGAAATTTAACATTATGTTTTCGAATGACATCCCCAAGAGGTAAAATATATAGTGAAAACAATAGTGGTCCTAGAACGGAACCTTGAGGAACACCGAAATTTACAATTGATTTGTCAGAGGATGAACCATTCACAGAGACAAACTGATATCTTTCTGACAGATAAGATCTAAACCAGGCCAGAACTTGTCCATGTAGACCAATTTGGGTTTCCAATCTCTCCAAAAGAATGTGGTGATCAATGGTATCAAAAGCGGCACTAAGATCTAGGAGCATGAGGACAGATGCAGAGCCTCGGTCTGACGTCATTAAAAGGTCATTTACCACCTTCACAAGTGCAGTCTCAGTGCTATGATGGGGTCTAAAACCAGACTGAAGCGTTTCGTATACATTGTTTGTCTTCAGGAAGGCAGTGAGTTGCTGCGCAACAACTTTTTCTAAAATTTTTGAGAGGAATGGAAGATTCGATATAGGCCGATAGTTTTTTATAATTTCTGGGTCAAGATTCGGCTTTTTCAAGAGAGGCTTTATTACTGCCACTTTTAGTGAGCTTGGTACACATCCGGTGGATAGAGAGCCGTTTATTATGTTCAACATAGGAGGGCCAAGCACAGGAAGCAGCTCTTTCAGTAGTTTAGTTGGAATAGGGTCCAGTATGCAGCTTGACGGTTTGGAGGCCATGATTATTTTCATCATTATGTCAAGAGATATAGTACTAAAACACTTTAGTATCTCCCTTGATCCTAGGTCCTGGCAGAGTTGTGCAGACTCAGGACAATGGAGCCCTGGAGGAATACCCAGATTTAAAGAGGAGTCCGTAATTTGCTTTCTAATGATCATGATCTTTTCCTCAAAGAAGTTCATAAATTTAT
This sequence comes from Salmo trutta, assembly GCF_901001165.1. Taxonomy (NCBI): domain Eukaryota; kingdom Metazoa; phylum Chordata; class Actinopteri; order Salmoniformes; family Salmonidae; genus Salmo; species Salmo trutta. The sequence continues at coordinate 4,251,816 of NC_042970.1, read as the reverse complement.
TACTGCTGAAGTGAAAGCCATCCTCCATTTGCGAATGCTGCTTTTTAGTTAGCTTTGCGCCAGTGTCAAAAAGAAATTTCGGATTGTTCTTATTTTCCTCAATTAAGTTGGAAAAATAGGATGACCGAGCAGCAGTGAGGGCTCTTCGATACTGCACGGTACTGTCTTTCCAAGCTAGTCGGAAGACTTCCAGTTTAGTGTGGCGCCATTTCCGTTCCAATTTTCTGGAAGCTTGCTTCAGAGCTCTTGTATTTTCTGTATACCAGGGAGCTAGTTTCTTATGACAGATGTTTTTAATTTTTAGGGGTGCAACTGCATCTAGGGTATTGCGCAAGGTTAAATTGAGTTCCTCGGTTAGGTGGTTAACTGATTCTTGTCCTCTGACGTCCTTGGGTAGGCAGAGGGAGTCTGGAAGGGCATCAAGGAATCTTTGGGTTGTCTGAGAATTTATAGCACGACTTTTAATCTTCCTTGGTTGGGGTCTGAGCAGATTATTTGTTGCAATTGTAAACGCAATAAAATGGTGGTCCGATAATCCAGGATTATGAGGAAAAACATTAAGATCCACAACATTTATTCCATGGGACAAAACTAGGTCCAGAGTATGACTGTGGCAGTGAGTAGGTCCAGAGACATGTTGGACAAAACCCACTGAGTCGATGATGGCTCCGAAAGCCTTTTGGAGTGGGTCTGTGGACTTTTCCATGTGAATGTTAAAGTCACCAAAAATTAGAATATTATCTGCTATGACTACAAGATCCGATAGGAATTCAGGGAACTCAGTAAGGAACACTGCATATGGCCCAGGAGACCAATTTTAGACAAGGTTGTTTGCAGTAACCTGTTTTCAGTGTTTTATAAGGGGTTTCACTAGGTCTGGAGGGGGGTACAGTTTGTACCAGTTACAAGCCGGTATGTTCTGACTGACCCGTATTTTTTTTAAAGCTACCCCAGGCATTTTGCAGGGAGTTTTTCACTTTGGCTCTGTCTAAACGGGGATAATGACAGCACTTTTAATTCCACACTAGTTTTAGACAATGCCATATTTGGACTCTTTTGTTATTTTACAAGCAATACTATTTTGTATTACAAGCAATCTAACCTCTACCCAGTGACTTTTTTTCATATGTGCTTAGTCAATGTTGTAAACATAAAAAAAACAGTAAATGGTGAAAGTTGTAACGTTTAAATAATCTGTTGTCGTGATACTTGAAAGTTAATGTTTTTTTGTGTGTTTTTGAATGCCTCAGCTTCCTGTATATATATCTCCTTGATACTCAAAAATTCTTTTTCTGGATCAATAGTTGAGACCGGAATAATCTCATGAGATTATTAGACTATGATGAGATCTACCCTATTTCTCGTACTTCTCAAACGTAAGTCTCAATACAAGCTCATTTGTCTCATGTTAGTCTCAAGAATTATATATATTTTTTTAATCTCCTCTTAAGAGAAACAGTGTAGAAATACAGTAAGTGATCACTAAGTGATAAAACATTTACATCTCCCATATTGCTACAAAGACCACTCTGAGCAATATATATTTTTTCTCTGGGAATGAATGAATGGATGGATGAATTAATGAATGATTGGATGGATGATTGCCTTTTTTTTCTCTTTGTTGGCTGCTACGAATGAACAACTACTGTAAAGAGGACAATGCTCAACTCTGCTAGTATGCACAGCCATGCAGCTGATCAGTCTGGTAGCTCCATTGCGGCTTCCATTCCGTCTGTACTGTAGCAGAACCAAGATTGACTTACTATGTACCAAATGACCTGTGATTCTATTCTGACACACGACAGATTATAAGACATACGTTGTTGTTGTTGTTGTTGTTGTTGTTGTTGTTGTTGTTGCTGTTGTTGTTGTTGTTGTTGTTGTTATTGATGTTGTTTTTGTTGTTGCTGTTGTTGTTGTTGCTGTTGTTGTTGTTGTTGTTGTTGATGTTGTTGTTGTTGTTGTTGTTGTTGTTGATGTTGTTGTTGATGTTGCTGTTGTTGTTGTTGCTGTTGTTGTTGTTGTTGTTGTTGTTATTGATGTTGCTGTTGTTGTTGTTTTTGATGTTGTTGTTATTGATGTTGTTGTTGTTGTTGTTTTTGTTATTGATGTTGTTGCTGTTGTTGTTGTTGATGTTGTTGTTGTTGTTGTTTAACAGTCTGAGGCTCCCAGGATGCTCCCTGACAGACTATTTTTTTTTAAATGTATTTTTTATTATACAACATCCAATACTATACCTGGCTTTGAAAAAAGAGGAGCGTAGAGGACACAATATGTGAGAGACTTTCTAGAATATGCCTCACTTATAGATAGTTTATTAATGTAGAGTAAATGATGGCCTCAGTCACTCGGTGTGCATACAGAATGAATGTCGCTTCCAAAATGCATCCATTGATGTATAAATATATTATTGACTCCTTGGCTCTGAATATTCTCCAAACACCAAAGGCACCAAGCAACATGGGGATAGATCTGGAGGTCACAGAACAATCCTCTAGCATGCATCCCAAATGGTAGCCTATTCTGTATACTGTAGTGCACTACTTTTGAAAAGGGCCCAAGGTCAAAAGTAGTGCACTATCTAGAGAATAGGATGCCATTTTGGGAAGCAACCTTAGCCTCCTCCAACCAAAAGATGCATGTAATTATCCCCCCCATGCCCGCAGTTGAAAAACAGATGGATGTATTGTTGAGAATTGACAGGTCCATCGTTTCACCTGTCCCCTCTGATAATGCGAACCATTCCTTTGTGTGTTGTAGCATTATATTTATCCCTGTGAGGAGTTGAAGGACAGGAGGTAAGAAAAATAGCTCAAGAGAATATTTATAACAGCAATCAATAGAGTCAAGGATGCTTCTATGAATAAATAATAGTGGATATGTGTGTGTGTGTGTTTTGCATCATTGAGTACGATTATGTTCACACAATAACGTGATTATTGTGAATAGTCAGATTAATATAATAGTTATATTTAAATGTTTACATGCTGTGCAAGAATATCAATTTCCCTAATAATAATAATCTTGTTTACATGACACATCTCAAATCAGGCTTCCAGATGGGATTTTGATAAATGCAACAAAACAAAAAAACAATAATTGTTCTACCACATCGACTGCTGTTCTTTCTTGGGAAGCCAATTCAAATTCTGAGTCTGGACACGTAAAGTTCGGATGTAAAAACTATTTCTAAGATGCATACTTTACATTTTTTCTGAACTCACTTCACTCGCACATAACTGGGAGGCTTACATTCCAGTGGTGTATTTATTAATCAGTGTTCCAGTGGTGTATTGATTATTAAATACACCACTGGAACACTGATTAATAAATACACCACTGGAACAACGATTATTAAATAGACCACTGGAACACTGATGAATAAATACACCACTGGAACACTGATTAATAAATACACCACTGGAACACTGATTAATAAATACACCACTGGAACACTGATTAATAAATACACCACTGGAACGCTGATGAATTAATACACCACTGGAACACTGATGAATAAATACACCACTGGAACAACGATTATTAAATACACCACTGGAACGCTGATGAATAAATACACCACTGGAACGCTGATGAATAAATACACCACTGGAACACTGATTAATAAATACACCACTGGAACGCTGATTAATAAATACACCACTGGAACGCTGATTAATAAATACACCACTGGAACGCTGATGAATAAATACACCACTGGGACGCTGATGAATAAATACACCACTGGAACAACGATTATTAAATACACCACTGGAAGACTGATGAATAAATACACCACTGGAACACTGATTAATAAATACACCACTGGAACGCTGATTAATAAATACGCCACTGGAACACTGATTAATAAATACACCACTGGAACGCTGATTAATAAATACACCACTGGAACGCTGATGAATAAATACACCACTGGAACGCTGATTAATAAATACACCACTGGAACGCTGATTAATAAATACACCACTGGAACGCTGATTAATAAATACACCACTGAAACACTGATTAATAAATACACCACTGGAACGCTGATTAATAAATACACCACTGGAACACTGATGAATAAATACACCACTGGAATGCTGATGAATAAATACACCACTAGAACGCTGATGAATAAATACACCACTGGAACAACGATTATTAAATACACCACTGGAAGACTGATGAATAAATACACCACTGGAACACTGATTAATAAATACACCACTGGAACGCTGATGAATAAATACACCACTGGAACACTGATGAATAAATACACCACTGGAACACTGATTAATAAATACACCACTGGAACACTGATTAATAAATACAACACTAGAACACTAATGAATAAATACACCACTGGAACACTGATGAATAAATACACCACTGGAACGCTGATTAATAAATACACCACTGGAACGCTGATGAATAAATACACCACTGAAACACTGATTAATAAATACACCACTGGAACGTTAACTAAGCCATGAGTTCATTCTGTTCAGCTTGTCATTCTGAATACAGCCCTGAGCTCCTTCTGTTCAGCATGTCATTCTGAATACAGCCCTGAGCTCCTTCTGTTCAGCATGTCATTCTGAATACTGTACACACAGAAGTCAAGCTTTATTTGTATATATCATTTTATATACCACTTCTGTTCAGCATCAGCATACTGTACACACACACCATTTTTGTTTTGTTTTGGGGGCGTCATTTAGCAGACTCTATTATCCAGAGACAGTTACAGTAGTGAGTCATTTAGCAGACTCTATTATCCCTAGCCACTCACAGCAGTGAGTCATTTAGCAGATACTCTTATCCATAGACACTTACAGTAGTGAGTCATTTAGCAGACACGCTGATCTAGAGAGACTTACAAGAGGAATTAGAGTTAAGTCGGCTCGGGGATGCGAACCAGCAACCGTTCGGTTACTGGCCCAACGCTCTTAACTGCTAGGCTAAAACTCAATTAATTTCACAGGAAAAAACATGCATAAAATATCTATGCAAATAAAAGAGAAATATAAACTTTTTACTGTACCATCCGATCCGACTATCAACTGTCAATTTACGGATACGATTAGGAATACGAGTATGGCCATGTCTGCACACCCCTCTAAAAGACACAATTGCCTAAATGAATGAATTCATGTGAAATAAATTATTTAACCACCCCCCAGCCACATCTAGCTAAGTGGTCAATATTGTGGATTGACTTAAAAATCAATAGAAGAATCTTAAAATGAATTCTTAAACTCACAGGCAGCCAGTGTAGAAACCTTAAACCCGGTGTAATGTTTGTTCTCTCTGTCTGGTCTTGGTCAGTACCCGTGCTGCAGCATTCTGTATGTTTTGCAGTTAAACCAATGGCTTTATCAATCAATCAAATATATTTAGAAAGCCCTTCTTACATCAGCTGATGTCACACAGTGCTGTACAGAAATCCACCACTAAAACCCCAAACAGCAAGCAATGCAGGTGTAGAAGCACGGCAGCTAGGAAAAACTCCCTTTTTTGGGTAGACCAGACAGGAGAACATTACAGTAGTCAAGCCTGCTTGTAATAAAAGCCTGGATGAGTCTCTCTGTATCAGCCTGGTGTTTTATTTTTATTGATTGTGAATTAAAATGTGTGGTAAGATTATCTCTCTGTGCTTTGGCTTATCTCTCTGTGCTTTGGCTTATCTCTCTGTGCTTTGGCTTATCTCTCTGTGCTTTGGCTTATCTCTCTGTGCTTTGGCTTATCTCTCTGTGCTTTAGTTTATCTCTCTGTGCTTTGGCTTATCTCTCTGTGCTTTGGCTTATCTCTCTGTGCTTTGGCTTATCTCTTATCTCTTATCTCTCTGTGCACACACACACACACACACACACACATCCCCAGACACACACATCCCCAGACACACACACACACACACACACACACACACACACACACACACACAAACACACACACACACACACACATCCCCGACACATCCCCGACACACACACACACACACATCCCTGACACACACACACACACATCCCACGACACACACACACACACACACAAACACACACAAACACGCACAATCTATTTTCAATGATTTATTTATTTAACCAAGTAGGCCAGTTGAGAACAAGTTCTCATTTACAACTGCGACCTGGCCAAGATAAAGCAAAGCAGCGCGACATGAACAAACAACACAGAGTTACACATAAACAAACGTACAGTCAATATCACAATAGAAAAGTCTATATACAGTGAGTGCAAATGAAGTAAGATAAGAGAGGTGAGGCAATAAAAAGGCCAATTAAACACTGGAGTGATAGATGAGCAGAAGATGAATGTGCAAGTAGAGATACTGGGCTGCAAAAGGAGCTAAATAAATAAATAACAGTATGGGAACGACTCTCTTTCTGCTGACTGTAGTGTTTGTAGGTAGTGTTAGTGCTTCATACAGACAGGCGATGATCGTGCTGAGGAATACCTGGGCAGATTGAAATTCTTCTCTGTGATTTCCACAAGCACAAAACTACAGAACAGTACGTACAGTACTCAATCATAGAGAATTAATCTGGTTCTTGTCATCGAACGGTTCATTAAAAAGTAGCTCCTTCATACCCAATAGCGTCTAAAGGCCTGGGGCTGAGTTTCTACTAAGCTAACATATGGAATTGTTTTATAATGGTCATACCAAGGATCATTTAACTATTTGATTTGGAATTTTAGGACCCCAATGAAACATTTTAATTTGGCCTTGCTGCTTTTAGCCAATGAAAATCGCATTGAAAAGCAGATTCATACCATGGATGAACAGATTGTCAAAACATAGTGTCTTTCCTATGTCTGAGAGATATAAGAAAGATCTGCAAATAATATTATGGAATGACCCGTATACCTTTGACGTGGAAATACAAATTTTTTGGCTCGGTACCGGGACACTTGTGGGGCTTGAAGAGAAAACATAGTTTGTTCAATGGATAAGATGCCGCCGAAGTGGATGGCTGACATTTTACTGGCTCATAACCAACTGTGCTATTTTGTTAGTTTTTTTGCATTGCTTGTAACTTATTTTGTAACTTATTTTGTACATAATGTTTCTGCTAACATCTCTTATGACCTAAAAATAACTTCTGGACATCAGAACAACGATTACTCAACACAAAACTGGAAGAAGGTTTTTCCTTTAACGAGTCCGACGAAAAGGATATACTGCTTTCCCAGGAACAGACCCAAATCCCCGTCACTTGCGTGAAGAAAAGATGGAGGAAAAGAGATCGGGCTTCCTTCTGAGAATCCGTAAGCGAGCGAGTAAACTCCCACTGCCATCCGTTCTACATGCTAACATGCAATCATTGGAAAATAAAATTGACGACCTACGATTATCCTACCAACGCCATGATTACTGTATATATGTGATAACCTTTGTATGCTTGCGATGCACAATGATGGAAAAATACTGGGTAAATGGACATGAACTGCTTTAGTTCTCAGGCTGAGAATTGTCTGCACCTGATGAGTCACACAGCCTCAAGGACGAGATAGTAGAGAGAGAAACCACTGTCTAGACATGTTTTTCTCAACTTAGATACTTTGTATCTAATCCAGTGCAACAATCTTAAGACATGATTGACGGTAGGTTGTATAAAGAGTGTTGTCTCCTGTTTCTCCACACAGATCTTTACTGTCAAATACCAAAGGTATTCTGTACGTGAATCTCTGTCTGCAATTTGATTTTAAAACTAAAGAGTTTTATACCAAGGTTCCTGTGTCTGTGTCATCTCTCTGGAAGACTGATTGTTAAAGGAAACTTACATCACCCCATGCAAAGGACCACCTAACATTTGGCGAGCTTGCCAGGAGTGAGTGGCCACTGCGTCTGGATGATCTTGTTCCCACTGTGCAGCACATCAAATTATACGTTAATAAGCAGACAGCTGTTAAACCAAAAGTCTGGAATTAGAAAAAAGCACTGTGTGGTTGATGACTCATTCCAGTATGTACAGTTGAAGTCGGAAGTTTACATTCACTTTAGCCAAATACATTTAAACTCAGTTTTTCACAATTACTGATATTTAATCCTAGTAAAAATTCCTTGTCGTAGGTCAGTTAGGATCACCACTTTATTTTAAGAATGTGAAATGTCAGAATAACAGTAGAGAGAATTATTTATTTCAGCTTTTATTTCTTTCATCACATTCCCAGTGGGTCAGAAGTTTACATATAGTCAATTAGTATTTGGTAGCATTGCCTTTAAATGGATTAACTTGGGTAAAATGTTTCAGGTAGCCTTCCACAAGCTTCCCACAATAATTTGGGTGAATTTTGGCCCATTCCTACTGACAGAGCTGGTGTAACTGAGCCAGGTTTGTAGGCCTCCTTGCTTGCACACGCTTTTTCAGTTCTGCCCACAAATTTTCTATAGGATTGAGGTCAGGGCTTTGTGATGGCCACTCCAATACCTTGACTTTGTTGTCCTTAAGCCATTTTGCCACAACTTTGGAAGTATGCTTGGGGTCGTTGTCCATTTGGAAGACCCATTTGTGACCAAACTTTAACTTCCTGACTGATGTCTTGAGATGTTGCTTCAATATATCCAATTTGTTTTATGAGGTCTTGGCTGATTTATTTTGATTTTCCCATGATGTCAACCAAAGAGGCACTGAGTTTGAAGGTAGGCCTTGAAAGACATCCACAGGTACACCTCCAATTGACTCAAATGATGTCAATTAGCCTATCAGAAGCTTCTAAAGCCATGACATCATTTTCTGGAATTTCCAAGCTGTTTAAAGGCACCGTCAACTTAGTGTATGTAAACTTCTGACCCACTGGAATTGTGATACAGTGAATTATAAGTGAAATAATCTGTCTGTAAACAATTTTTGGAAAAATTACTTGTGTCATGCACAAAGTAGATGTCCTAACCGACTTGCCAAAACTGTAGTTTGTTAACAAGAAATTTGTGGAGTGGTTGAAAAAAGAGTTTTAATGACTTCAACCTATGTGTATGTGAACTTCCGACTTCGACTGTATGTGGCGCCTCACTCATGGGTTTGATAGTTACAGGAATAGTCGATTCCTAAATGTATGTTCAAGCTCGTAATAGGATGTATATGTGATAAATTACCCAGAACCTCAGGTGTAATAGTTAGAAATTCCTGAGGGTCTAATGGAACCATGTGTGAGGAACTTGGTTATAGATTAGGATGAACCCAGTCAGTACTGAGGTACTGGGAGACAAGTGATTGACAGTGTTTTATGTATAGTGTTCTTACCTGAGGGAAGACATTGGTTTTGATTTGATATATGTATAACTGCTGGGATTATATATTTGGTGTGGGACAATTGTTGTTTGAGTTGAGTGCATTTGATAACAGTGCTACTCAATATCAATCATTTCTATGTCCTGAAATAAATCTAGACTGGTATAGACATCAAGTCTTTAAGACTAGTACCAGAAGGGATACATTTGTGAATTGCGTCTTGGGAAAGACATGTTGTGAGTTTCCTCTTCCATTACATCCACAAGAGAGGAGGCAGGGAGACCCCCTTTACTGAAGTTAAAATACAATTGAAACCAATTGTTGTTATTTACCACACATATGTGGAACCACTTACAGTAGTGTGGATAGTGAATGAAATTAGTGAAACTAAAGAAGAAGAGTTAGAGACAATAGAGCTGCATTGGGTATATCATCCCATGTTAGGTTCTGCTACCCGTATACGGGAATAGAACTGGGTTGGGTATATCATCCTATGTTAGGTTCTACAGTACCATACAGAATAAGTCACTCAGTCCACATTACATAGAACCTGATTATAACAAAAATCACGGGGCACCATGACAGATTCAACCAAAGGCAGTACAGAGACAGTGGGTCCCACACCAATGAAAAGGCTGGGCCTGACCTCTCTGACACTGCCCTGACCGATGCTGACTTGGAGCTTTTTGTTGACGGTTCTGCATATATAGATCAAACTACAGGGAAGAAACATGCAGGGTTTGGTATTGTGACAATTGATAGACCCACTCACATACAACAACCATTACCAGATACTTTCTCACCTCAACAGGCTGAACTTTTGGCAGTAACCACTGCCTGTAAAATGGGAGAAGGGTTACAATTTTCTCTGATTCTGCTTATGCAATAGGGGTTTGTCTCTCCTGGTGTGGCGTCTGGAGGAGTAGGGGTTTTCACAATGCTTGTGGAAGTCCTATTCGTAATAGAATTATGGTTTTAGATCTCATAGAGGCTATGATGCTGCCCTCTGCTTTGGCTATTGTGAAGGTTGCTTCTCACACTGGGAGGAAATATTTTGTGAATATGGGTCACGCCATGGCAGATGAGGTGCTAGATTGGCTGCCTCAAAGTGTCACAGCCACTCCGTGTTCTTCTCTGCTACTGTTGGGAAAGACACTGATGATTTGGCATCTAAACAGGCTTTTGATGTTGGTTCTCATTTGGTATGACAACTGCGGGGTTGTAAACTTGACCCCATTTCTAAAACTTGGAGAAAGACTGTCTGGCAGACCGTGTTATGGTGTGGTATGGTATGGCCCATTTGTCAAGGGGGATATGATAGAGGCAATTTCTTTGGATTGGTTTTGTCCATATTTGACTCAACATGTGAAACAGTTTCTCTTTTGATGTGCTACGTGCATGCAATTTAACATTGCCAAAGGAACACCTCTGAAACCAGGGCATTTCCCTACGCCTAGAGGACCATTTGTCCACATTGCCACGGATTTTATAGATCTTGCAGAAAGAAAACAAAGGAAAAGGTACTGTTTAGTCCTTATTGACAGGTTCACCAGGTGGGTGGAGGCATTTCTCACCACACACTGTGATGCTAAGACAGTAGCAAAGCTACTAGTGAGGGAGATAATACCTAGATTTGGTGTTCTTGAGGTTTTATCTGCAGACAATGGTAACCACTTCACTGGTGATGTAGTGAAGCAGGTAGCCATAATGATGGGAGTGGACCAGAAGTTTGTGTCCATCTACCACCCCCAGAGGAATGGGGTTACCGAGAGAGGTAACCAATCCATTAAATTATTTTATACCTTTATTTACCTATGCAAGTCAGTTAAGAACATATTCTTATTTTCAATGACGGCCTAGGAACAGTGCCTTGTCCAGGGGCAGAACAACAGAATTTTACCTTGTCAGCTCGGGGATTCAATCTTGCAACCTTCCGGTTACTTGTCCAACACTCTAACCACTAGGCTACCTGCCTCCCCCATTAAACAAGGGTTAGATAAGGCATGCCACTCCACCAAGAAATCTTGGGTGGATTGCTTACCACTGGTGTTAATGAAAATGCGCAGTAGTGTTAATAAAGGCCTGGGGTGTTACACCACATGAAATGTTGACAGGAAGACCCATGAATGTTCCCGCGCACAGACCCATGACTGACAGAGAAATAGACTTCACTCTAGCTAAAGTAGAACACTTGGAGTACATGAAAGAGCTAACTACTATTGTCAGATATCTCCTCTCTCACAATTTTTTCTCAGGCTTTTGCTGGGTTTTGATGTTTTGATGTCTTGGTAAATGGGCAGTGAAGAAGACCATGCCTGGTTTAATGGTATTGGCTTTACCTGCCTCCTATGATGAATACAATGCAAAGAAAGGTTATCAGTAATCATTGCATCGAGCTAAAGGCTAGAACTGCCGCTTTCAATGAGCGGGACACTAATCCAGACGCTTATAAGAAATCCCGCTATGCCCTCAGACGAACCATCAAACAAGCAAAGTGTCAATACAGGATTAAGATTGAATCATACTAAACCGGCTCTGATGCTCGTCGGATGTGGCAGAGCTTGAAAACAATTACGGACTACAAATGGAAACCCAGACGCGAGCTGCCCGATGACGCAATCTACCAGACGAGCTAAATGCCTTTCATGCTCGCTTCGAGGCAAGCAACACTGAGGCATGCATGAGACCACCAGTTGTTCTGGATGACTGCGTGATAATGCTCTCGGTAGCCGATGTGAGTAAGACCTTTAAACAGGTCAACATTCACAAAGCCGCGGGGCCAGATGGATTACCAGGACATGTAGTCAAAGCATGCGCGGACCAACTGGCATGTTCAACCTCTCCCTGACCAAGTCTGTAATGCCAACATGTTTCAAGCAGACCACCATAGTCCCTGTGCCCAAGGAAGCGAAGGTAACCTGCCTAAATGATTACCGCTCCGTAGCACTCACGTTGGTAGCCATGAAGTGCTTTGAAAGGCTGGTCATGGCTCACATCAACAGCATCCTCCCGGATACCCTAGACCCACTCCAATTCACTTGTATGGAATACCACTTTGCGGCTGAGCCATTTGTTGCTCCTAGACATTTCCACTTAATAATGATAACACTCACAGTTGTACGGGACAGCTCTAGCTGGGAAGAAATCTGATGAACTGACTTGTTGAAAAGGTGGTGTCCTATGACAGTGCACAGTTGAAAGTCACTGAGCTTTTCAGTAAGGCCATTCTAACACCAATGTGTGTCTATGCACTGTGACGACGGATCAATCACTAGCCACACAGCTGGGCCTGGCCTGCACTGATCAGTCATCTTTGGATTCAACCTCACCATCACTAGACTCGTGGCATTGGGCCAGTTAGGTGTGTGTGTATGTGTTTGGGCGTGTGCAGGCACGCAGGCAGATGGTTTTCCTGTGTCCTGACTGTGTGTTTGTGTGTTACGTGCCTGTGTCCTGACTGTGTGTGTGTGTGTGTGTGTGTCTGTGTTTCGTGCCTGTGTCCTGACTGTGTGTTTGTGTGTTTCGTGCCTGTGTCCTGACCGTGTGTTTGTGTGTTTCGTGCCTGTGTCCTGACTGTGTGTGTGTGTGTGTGTTACATGCCTGTGTCCTGACTGTGTATGTGTGTGTTCCGTGCATGTGTTTTGTTTGACTGCTGAAAGACATGACATTGGATGGAGATTGACCTATTACATTTGTAGTTATGGAATATGAGATGGTCGCTGATGAAGGAGATTGACCTGTTGTGTTTGTAGTTATGGACCATGAGACGGTCGATGATGAAGGAGATTGACCTATTCAATTTGTACTTATGGACCATGAGATGGTCGCTGATGCAGTTTAAAGTTGTCAAAAGGTGTTCTTTAGTACTGAGTGGTTTACCTTTTAAATGTCCCATATAGAAAAGTGTCACACCCTGATCTGTTTCACCTGTCTTTGTGATTGTCTCCACCCCCCTGCAGGTGTCGCTCGTCTTCCCCATTATCCCCTGTGTATTTATACCTGTGTTCTCTATTTGTCTGTTGCCAGTTCGTTTTTTTTTTCAAGCTTATCAGCGTTTTTCCCTGTCTCTCGATTATTTCTGTTTCCTAGCTTCCCCGTTCTTCCTGCCCTGACCCTGAGCCTTCCTGCCGTCCTGTACCTTTGCCCCACCTATCTGGATTACTAACCTCTCCCTAACCTTGACCTGTCCTTTTGCCTGCCCCTGTTCGAATAATAAACTTTGTTATTTCGACACATTCTGTACCTGGGTCTTACCTTAAACGTGATAGAAAAAACCCTCTTTTTTTAAAAGTGTGCAGTACATGCTGGTTAGATGTCATTCACCACTACCTCTAGAGGCTGGGATTCATGTATTATTTACCTCATATGATTAAATAGAATTCGAAGGGATGTGGTAAAGTCTCCTGATGACGAACGAGAGTGTTTGGGAAAATGTTGCAAAAAGTTTTATAAACTAAAAGTTAAAAAAGCTCTAATTGACATGTTAATTTGCAAACGTAATGAAGTAACATGGAATCAGAAAAAGATTCAAGCGCTGCTAGAAATAATATGTATTATTTTTCTCTGCCATTGATGATTTTAAAAGCCTGTATTCACAAACCAAGACACCACCCATTCACTTCCTACTCGTTGTTGAGTTGTTATTCTCCTAGTTCACTGTGGGTGAATGGGAATAAACAATGGTAAAGAATCTATGGTGTTTTATTTAAGCATCCTCAGCGTTTTGACACGAAAATAAACCAATGCAACCTCTATAATATGTAGGAATACATTCAAATATAGAGATTTTTGCTAATGTTCAAAGGCATTGTTTTGACATGGAATCTATTGTTTAAGATTCATAAAAACACAACAGCCAAGGGTGGAAATGTGTCGATTACATGCATTTATTACACGCAAATTGACCATTTCTGTTACTGATCAGCTAAGGGACAATTTCATTAAGCCCATGTGTGAACAGCAGTTCTAGAACATTCAGCCATGCGTGAACAGCAGTTCTAGAACATTCAGCCATGCGTGAACAGCAGTTCTAGAACATTCAGCCATGTGTGAACAGCAATACTAGAACATTCAGCCATGTGTGAACAGCTGTACTAGAACATATGAGTGTGTAACTGGCAGTACAGTATCCACCCAACAGCCTCCATGCACATATCGTCTGAAGTTCTGCCTCAACAGTGCAGAGCCTTTCATCCTCTGTTGTACTTAAAAGGCTGAATACGGAAGATTTTGTAAAGCCATATGGTGGGTACAGTATGTCTATCGAGTTATGTGTCAGTCATCTTGTCCACATCCATCAATCTATTGTTTCTCTTTCCACATGTAGTTATCTAGCTCACGGTGTCAATCTCCTCTGCTATAGCTAAAAGCAAAGATTCTCTGACATTCTGGGGATATAACAATTCAATCCCAATCTTTTCCCCCCAACTTTATTTGATTTCAACTCTAGACTACATTATAGTAGGTAATGTATTTTAATAATTTAATAAAATCAGGAATAAGGACATTATTTAGCGTTAGGAACACAGTAAATGAAACTCGTTTGTCTCGGACACATGAAAGAAAGATGGCCGATGTGATAAATCCAATATATTATAACCATATTGGTCTCTATTTATAATGAAATTACATCTGTTTTAGGTTTGGTTTTGCTTGATGTAGCAGGACGTGATGTGTTAGCAATGTGATTTAGAAGTCCACATATACTGGAAACGTAATAGATTTGAATGTAAGTTTAGCAATATTAAGGAAAAACTTTTGTAGTTACAAGTGATGATAATATGATATAGTGTGTTAAAAGGGAGACTGCCCCAGCAGTCTTTGTAATTGTGCACCAACAGGCTGGTACCAAGCTAATAATACTATCTTTGTGCCGGAGATTCAATCAGAATTCTTCTCTAAGGTTCTATTCCTCTAGAATGAAATTGTTCTAGAACTCATTATAGTTCTGTGGAAACGCCTGCCTGTACTCCTCTCCTAAAAAAAACATGGGTGGTTTTCTACTACAGGAATGTTCAATGATGTTTCCTCTACAATTCATATTCATGGAGGATAAACAAGTATTCAATCCACACAATGAGAAAGTTGTTGGCTTTTGAATAGCATCAAATTGTGAACATCAATCAATCATTGATAAACCTTGCACTTGACTGCACTCCAATAACATCAAATCAAATCAAAGTTTATTTGTCACGTGCGCCGAATACAACAGGTGTAGACCTTACATTGAAATGCTTACTTACAGGCTCTAACCAATAGTGCGAAAAAAAAATGTGTGTGTGTGTGTGTGTGTGTAGGTAAGTAAAGAAATAAAACAACAGTAAAAAGACATTTGAAAATAAGAGTAGCAAGGCTATATGCAGACACCGGTTAGTCAGGCTGATTGAGGTAGTATGTACATGTAGGTATGGTTAAAGTGACTATGCATATATGATGAACAGAGAGTAGCAGTAGCGTAAAAGAGGGGTTGGCGTGTGGTGGGTGGGACACAATGCAGATAGCCTCAGTTAGCCAATGTGCGGGAGCACTGGTTGGTCGGGCCAACTGAGGTAGTATGTACACTCCGATATCGCACAAAAAAAGCAATCATTCAAAACTTCAAAAATGACTCGATCAAACCACGTAATCTTACAGAGTGAGGAGGTGTGTGTGTGTGTGTGTGTGTGTGTGTGTGTGTGTGTGTGTGTGTGTGTGTGTGTGTGTGTGTGTGTGTGTGTGCGCATTGTGGGAAGAGCAGGGGCTAACAAGCATTTCCAACAAGAGCCGTCAGCTCCTCAGTCCAAAGCGAGGCAGAGGCAGACGCCTCACAAATCCTCAACTTCCAGTGAAACTGGAGGGCGCGCGACTCAAATAAATAATCATAAAAATTATGGATGTTAAACATTTAGGTACATGTAAGTGTCTTATATCGGCTGAAAGCTTAAATTCTTGTTAATCTAACTGCATTGTCCAATTTACAGTAGCCATTACAGCGAAAGCATGCCATGTGATTGTTTGAGGACGGCGCCCCATGTCAAAATATTTTTTCCATCGGCACAAGTTTCATAAATACACAATTAGTGGTTAAATATTCACTTACTTTTTGAAAATCTTCCTCTGATTTGTCATCCAAAGGGGTCCCAGCTATAACATGTAGTGTCATTTTGTTAGATAAAATCCTTCTTTATATCCCAAAAAGTCAGTTTAGTTGACACCATCGATTTGAGCAATCCACTCGTTCAACATGCAGAGAAAGGAATCTGAAAATCTACGCCTGAACTTTGTTTCAACAAGTTAAAATACATTTCTATTTACTCCTCAGATACCCTAAAATGTAATCAAACTATAATATTTCTTACGGAAAGAAGTATGTTCAATAGGAAACCGATTTTAGCAGGTGCGTTCTGTCTTCATCGCGCACACACAAATTTCCAAGACTGAGTCCCTGTACTAAAACTGATATTCGTTTTTGAAGTTATAAGCCTGAAACCTTGAGCATAGACGGCTGACACCCTGTGGAAGCCATAGGAATTGCATCCTGGGAGCTAGAATTCAGTGTTCCCCTATACTTTCCATTGTAAGAGCATGGGCTCTCTTTGGATTTTGTCCTACCATATCTATTGTGTTATAGTCTCCTACATTATTTTAACATTTCTACAAACTTCAGTGTTTTCCTTCCAATGGTACTAATTATATGCATATCCTGGCTTCAGGGCCTGAGCAACAGGCAGTTTACTTTGGGCACGTCATTCAGGCGTAAATTGAGTTGCAAAGAAAAAGCCATATCTCAGACTGGTCAATAAAAATAAAAGATTAACATGGGCAAAAGAACAAAGACGCTGGACAGAGGAACTCTGCCTAGAAGGCCAGCATCCCGCAGTTGCCTCTTCACTGTTGATGTTGAGACTGATGTTTTGCGGGTACTATTTAATGATGCTGCCAATTGAGGACTTGTGAGGCATCTGTTTCTCAAACTAGACACTCTAATGTACTTGTCCTCTTGCTCAGTTGTGCACCGGGGCCTCTCACTCATCTCTCTATTCTGGTTAGAGCCAATTTGCGCTGTTCTGTGAAGAGAGTAGTACACAGCGTTGTGTGAGATCTTCAGTTTCTTGGCAATTTCTCGCATGGAATAGCCTTCATTTCTCAGAACAAGAATAGACCGAGTTTCAGAAGAAAGGATTTTGTTTCCGGCCATTTTGAGCCTGTAATATAACCCACAAATGCTGATGCTCCAGATACTCAACTAGTCTGAAGAAGGCCAGTTGTATTGCTTCTTTAATCAGTACAACAGTTTTCAGCTGTGCTAACATAATTGCAAAAGGGATTTCTGAGTTAGAATACCTCATGGTAAGCCGCAGACCATACTATTTACCAAGCTTTTTTTTTCATAGCTATCTCTTTTCCACCACAAACCGATGCTGTTACTAAAATCGCACTCAACAATCTGTAAGAAAACAAGACAGTGCACATTCAGAGGAGGCATTTCTCGTGGCAAGTGATTTTAATGCACCGGCTCTGAGTGAAATCTGTTTTACCTCATTTCTACCAGCATGTCACTTGTGCAACTAGAAGTGACAAAACTCTAGATCACCTTCAACTCTACATTCACAAATGCATACAAGTACAAACCTTTATATAATCTAATATGATGTATTTTTTAGGGGGGGGGGGGGGGTTGTGCTCCTGTTCTTACACGAGTAGACCAGTGTTGAAATTAATATCATTAATCAGACAATCAAACTAATATTTAAAATGGCAGACAAAACATTGTCATGATGTGGACCTTTTTGGGTATATATCATGGCTTCCCCCTCTCTGTCTCTCTCTCTCTCTCTCTCACTCTCCTACACCCAGGTTCTGAGATGCTCAACTTTTCCACAGAATAAAATCTCTTCAATACATTCCATAGTTCCCCTACTAGTTACAGCTATAAGCATACAGTACCATTATTTCCTGCTGCATTCATTATGTGTCTCAAATTTCCAATGAGTCTTAATTAGGAGCAAAGCTTTATCATTATGCAACCTTCCTGAACTGACAGATAGTCTAGTGTGTTGTGGCCCTTCTTCTCCACTCGCATCGACCAAAGAGAAGTAAGTTTTCCCTCCATCCCTTCGTCTCTCCTTTCCTCCCTCCCTCCCTCCTTTCCCGTCTTCTTTGTTCATTGTTGCTTCTAGATAGGCCACAATTAATCACTGCCAGTGGTAGACAGTCAGATATGAAATTTACATAATGTAATAGCAACGTATTGTCTTAAGGTTAGGAAATGGAGTATTTGAGTCCCGTGGTACACTCCCGCTAGGGTGACAACTCCTCTGCTGTGAGGCTGTACACTCAAATGGAGCCCTATTCTCTATTTGGTGCTCTGTGTAGAGCCCTGGTATGTGGTCTAAAGTAGTGCATTGAATAGGGAATAGGGTGCCATTTGGCATAAACACTAACTTTCTACTATAAGAGAGAATCATCTGCCTTGGAGGCTTCAGAGTGTCTCCTCAATATCCACATAACTATAGCAACACGTTATTCAGTACAGGGTGCTGCACGGTGTTCAGAGAGCACACCACGAAACACAGAATATTATCACAGTGGGTTGTGGGAAAATAACCATGTGTGTTTTGTTGACCTATCACTGATTCTTACTATACTATTTGTGAATTTGATGGATTTATTACACAGCATCCCAAATGGACACCCTATTCCCTACATAGTGCACTACTTTTGACCAGAGCCCTATGGGACACTTTTCTCTACATAGTGCACTACTTTAGACCAGAGCCCTGTGGCACCATTTTGCCTATAGTGCACTACTACCAGAGCCCTAAAGTAGTGCACTAGGAAGGGTAGGTAGAGCCGATAACACTAAAACCCATCCAGGTTACAGCTACATGGGCTGCTTCACACATATGGGAAGGGTATTGTGTAATATCTATTCTGGTAACTCTCCAGTGACGATAAAGCACATTGTTACGGGTTTCAAAACACATGGTATTATATTCACTCAACTCATTGTGTCATTTGGCCCTGACTGGCTGTCCGATTGAGGATGTGTGTGTGCGTGTGTGCACCTGTGTGTGTGTGTGTGTGTGTGTGTGTGTGTATTATAGCTCTGTGTGTGATTGAGCAAGTGTGTGTGTGTTATAGCTCTGTGAGTGTGTTTGTGTGTGTTTTTAGGTCTGTGTGTGTGTGTGTGTTATGTATCTGTGTATGTGGTTATGTTTGTGTGTGTGTTTATGTTTGTGTGTGTGTGTGTGTGTGTGTGTGTGTGTGTGTGTGTGTGTGTGTGTGTGTGTGTGTGTGTGTGTGTGTGTGTGTGTGTGTGTGTGTGTGTGTGTGTGTGTGTGTGTGTGTTTTTAGGTCTGTGTGTGCGTGTGTGTTATATATCTGTGTATGTGGTTATGTTTGTGTGTGTGTTTATGTTTGTGTGTGTGTGTTTATGTTTGTGTGTGTGTGTGTGTGTGTGTGTGTGTGTGTGTGTGTGTGTGTGTGTGTGAGAGAGAGAGCTACTTGAGATGATAGTTAGCAGCATGCCAGAGCCGTTCACTTTAAATAAAAACAAGGTAATGATGACACTAAATCAGAGCCTTTACTAGTTACTACATGATCATCAGAGCCTTTGCTAGTCCTTACATTATCATAAATGTTAGTTATTTGATTATCATCAGAAAATTTACTAGTTATTACATTATCATAGATACTTTACCAGTTATTATATTGTTATCAGATACTTTACTAGTCATTATATTAGCATCAGAGCATTTGCTAGTTATTACATTATCATCAAAACATTTACTAGTGATTACATTATCATCAGAGCCTTTAGTCATTACATTATCATCAGAGACTTTACTAATCATTACATTATCATCAGAAAGTTTACTAGATTCACTATATTTTCAGCAGATAATTTACTAGTCATTACATTATCATCAGAGCCTTTACTAGTCATTAAATTATCATTAGATCATTTACTAGTCATTACATTATCATCAGAGCCATTGCCAGTTATAGCATTATCATCACAGTTTTTTATACCAGGTATAAAAACATTTGTTAGTTATTAGATTATCATTAGTTCATTTACAATTTTACATTATCATCAAAGCCTTTATTAATTATTTTATTATCATCAGAGACTTTACTAAATATTACATTATCATCAGATATTTTCTAATCATTACATTATCATCAGAGGCTTTACTAATTATTACATTATCATCAGAACATTTTCTAGATTCACTACAATATCGTCAGAGCCTTTACTAGTCATTACATTATCATCAGAGCTTGTATTAGTCTTTACAAAGATATTATCAATGAGGATTGAAATCCTTTGAGAAAAATGAAAAGCTACCTTGATTTGATGTTGTCTAGTAATACAAATTATCAGATGGCAGTTTCAACCTCAGAGATGTGTCTCGGGCTCAACCTCAGAAGTGTGTCTGGGGCTCAACCTCAGAAGTGTGTCTGGGGCTCAACCTCAGAAGTGTGTCTGGGGCTCAACCCCAGAAGTGTTTCTCGGGCTCAACCTCAGAGATGTGTTTGGGGCTCAAACTCAGAGGGTGAAAGCATTACAGTAGAGCACGTTTTTGTCTGAAACCCGGACAGGAAGCATTTCATCTATAGTTGACAGAAGGGATCTACACATCCTGTCTCTATACATCTTCACCATCACCCCCAGCCCAAGTCTGCCTCTACCCCAGCCCTAGTCTTCCTCCACCCCTACCCCCAACCCTAGTCTCCTCCACCCCCACCCCCAGCCCTAGTCTTCCTCCAAATCAAATCAAATCAAATCAAATCAAATTTATTTATATAGCCCTTCGTACATCAGCTGAAATCTCAAAGTGCTGTACAGAAACCCAGCCTAAAACCCCAAACAGCAAGCAATGCATGTGAAAGAAGCACGGTGGCTGGGAAAAACTCCCTAGGAAAAACTCCTGAGAAAGGCCAAAAACCTAGGAAGAAACCTAGAGAGGAACCAGGCTATGAGGGGTGGCCAGTCCTCTTCTGGCTGTGCCGGGTGGATATTATAACAGAACATGGTCAAGATGTTAAAATGTTCGTAAATGACCAGCATGGTCAAATAATAATAATCATAGTAATTGTCGAGGGTGCAACAAGCACGTCCGGTGAACAGGTCAGGGTTCCGTAGCCGCAGGCAGAACAGTTGAAACTGGAGCAGCAGCATGGCCAGGTGGACTGGGGACAGCAAGGAGTCATCATGCCAGGTAGTCCTAGGGCTCAGGTCCTCCGAGAGAAAGAAAGAAAGAAAGAGAGAATTAGAGAGAGCATATTTACATTCACACAGGACACCGGATAAGACAAGAGAATACTCCAGATGTAACAGACTGACCCTAGCCCCCCGACACATAAACTACTGCAGCATAAATACTGGAGGCTGAGACAGGAGGGATCAGAAGACACTGTGGCCCCATCCGATGATACCCCCGGACAGGGCCAAACAGGCAGGATATAACCCCACCCACTTTGCCAAAGCACAGCCCCCACACCACTAGAGGGATATCTACAACCACCAACTTACCGTCCGAAGACAAGGCCGAGTATAGCCCACAAAGATGTCCGCCACGGCACAACCCAAGGGGGGGGCGCCAACCCAGACAGGAAGACCACGTCAGTGGCTCAACCTACTCAAGTGACGCACCCCTCCCATGGACGGCATGGAAGAACACCAGTAAGTCAGTGACTCAGCCCCTGTAAAAGGGTTAGAGGCAGAGAATCCCAGTGGGAAGAGGGGAACCGACAAGGCAGAGACAGCAAGGGCGGTTCGTTGCTCCAGCCTTTCCGTTCACCTTCACACTCCTGGGCCAGACTATACTTAATCATAGGACCTACTGAAGAGATAAGTCTTCAGTAAAGACTTAAAGGTTGAGACTGAGTCTGCGTCTCTCACATGGGTAGGCAGACCATTCCATAAAAATGGAGCTCTATAGGAGAAAGCCCTACCTCCAGCCGTTTGCTTAGAAATTCTAGGGACAATTAGGAGGCCTGCGTCTTGTGACCGTAGCGTACGTGTAGGTATGTACGGCAGGACCAAATCGGAAAGATAGGTAGGAGCAAGCCCATGTAATGCTTTGTAGGTTAGCAGTAAAACCTTGACATCAGCCCTTGCCTTAACAGGAAGCCAGTGTAGGGAAGCTAGCACTGGAGTAATATGATCAAATTTTTTGGTTCTAGTCAGGATTCTAGCAGCCGTATTTAGCACTAACTGAAGTTTGTTTAGTGCTTTATCCGGGTAGCCGGAAAGTAGAGCATTGCAGTAGTCGAGCCTAGAAGTAACAAAAGCATGGATTAATTTTTCTGCGTCATTTTTGGACAGAAAGTTTCTGATTTTTGCAATGTTACGTAGATGGAAAAAAGCTGTCCTTGAAGCAGTCTTGATATGTTCTTCAAAAGAGAGATCAGGGTCCAGAGTAACGCCGAGGTCCTTCACAGTTTTATTTGAGACGACTGTACAACCATCCAGATTAATTGTCAGATTCAACAGAAGATCTCTTTGTTTCTTGGGACCTAGGACAAGCATCTCTGTTTTGTCCGAGTTTAAAAGTAGAAAATTTGCAGCCATCCACTTCCTTATGTCTGAAACACAGGCTTCTAGCGAGAGCAATTTTGGGGCTTCACCATGTTTCATTGAAATGTACAGCTGTGTGTCGTCCGCATAGCAGTGAAATTTAACATTATGTTTTCGAATGACATCCCCAAGAGGTAAAATATATAGTGAAAACAATAGTGGTCCTAGAACGGAACCTTGAGGAACATCGAAATTTACAATTGATTTGTCAGAGGACGAACCATTCACAGAGACAAACTGATATCTTTCCGACAGATAAGATCTAAACCAGGCCAGAACTTGTCCATGTAGACCAATTTGGGTTTCCAATCTCTCCAAAAGAATGTGGTGATCGATGGTATCAAAAGCGGCACTAAGATCTAGGAGCATGAGGACAGATCCACCCCCACCACCACCCCCAGCCCTAGTCTTCCTCCACCACCACCCCCAGCCCTAGTCTTCCTCCACCCCCACCCCCAGCCCTAATCTCCCCCAGCCCTACCCCCAGCCCTAGTCTCCTCCACCCCCACCCCCAGCCCTAGTCTTCCTCCACCACCACCCACAGCCCTAGTCTTCCATCTATAGTTGACAGAAGGGATCTACACATCCTGTCTCTATACATCTTCACCATCACCCCCAGCCCTAGTCTGCCTCTACCCCCAGCCCTAGTCTTTCTCCACCCCCAACCCCAGCCCTAGTCTTCCTCCACCCCCACCCCCAGCCCTAGTCTTCCTCCACCCCTACCCCCAGCCCTAGTCTTCCTCCACCCCCCCCCAGCCCTAGTCTTCCTCCACCACCACCCCCAGCCCTAGTCTTCCTCCACCCCTACCCCCAGCCCTAGTCTTCCTCCACCCCCACCCCCAGCCCTAGTCTTCCTCCACCCCCACCCCCAGCCCTAGTCTTCCTCCACCCCTACCCCCAACCCCAGCCCTAGTCTTCCTCCACCCCCACCCCAGCCCTAGTCTCCTCCACCCCCACTCCCAGCCCTAGTCTTCCTCCACCCCCACCCCCAGCCCTAGTCTTCCTCCACCACCACCCCCAGCCCTAGTCTTCCTCCACCCCAGCCCTAGTCTTCCTCCACCCCCACCACCACCCACAGCCCTAGTCTTCCATCTATAGTTGACAGAAGGGATCTACACATCCTTTCTCTATACATCTTCACCATCACCCCCAGCCCTAGTCTGCCTCTACCCCCAGCCCTAGTCTTCCTCCACCCCTACCCCCAACCCTAGTCTCCTCCAACCCCACCCCAGCCCTAGTCTTCCTCCACCCCTACCCCCAACCCTAGTCTCCTCCAACCCCACCCCCAGCCCTAGTCTCCTCCAACCCCTCCCCCAGCCCTAGTCTTCCTCCAACCCCACCCCCAGCCCTAGTCTTCCTCCACCACCACCCCCACCCCCAGCCCTAGTCTTCCTCCACCCCTACCCCTACCCCCACCCCTAGTCTCCTCCACCCCCACCCCCAGCCCCAGTCTTCCTCCACCCCCACCCCCAGCCCTAGACTTCCTCCACCACCACCCCCAGCCCTAGTCTTCCTCCACCCCCACCACCACCCCCAGCCCTAGTCTCCTCCACCCCTACCCCCAGCCCTAGTCTTCCTCTACCCCTACCCCCAGCCCTAGTCTTCCTCCACCCCCACCCCCAGCCCTAGTCTTCCTCCACCCCCACCCCCAGCCCTAGTCTCCTCCACCCCCACCCCCAGCCCTAGTCTTCCTCCACCCCCACCCCCAGCCCTAGTCTCCTCCACCCCCACCCCCAGCCCTAGTCTTCCTCCACCACCACCCCCAGCCCTAGTCTTCCTCCACCCCCAGCCCTAGTCTACCTTCACCCCCAGCCCTAGTCTTCCTCCACCCCCACCACCACCCCCAGCCCTAGTCTTCCCCCACCCCCACCACCACCCCCAGCCCTAGTCTTCCTCCACCTCCACCACCACCCCCAGCCCTAGTCTTCCTCCCCCCCAGCCCTAGTCTTCCTCCACCACCACCCCCAGCCCTAGTCTTCCTCCACCCCCACCACCCCACCACCACCCGCGTGTGCGTCTGTCCACAGCGGGTTTCTATGTATAAATATAAGATGAGGAGAAGCATGTGACCTGTCTATCAGGAAACAGATATAGCTCTGCTCTCCTCAGCATCACTAGCTCTGCTGCTAAACACCAATATATATGTGTTTTACAGCAACTATACAGCAATACCACTTGTCCTGCAAAGGGTAAAACAATAGTATTTTTTATTTTTTATTTAACCTTCATTTAACTAGGCAAGTCATTTAAGAACACATTTTTATTTACAATGACGGCCTACCCCAGCCAAACCCTAACCCGGACGACGCTGTGCCAATTGTGTGCCGCCCTGTGGGACTCCCAATCACGGCTTGTTGTGATACAGCCTGAAATTGAACCAGGGTCTGCAGTGATGCCTCTAGCAATGAGATGCAGTGCCTCATTGCTAGAGGTAATATTATAGTATAATAGTAATATAGTAATACAACAGTACTGCAAGACCAATATAGCTATTCTCCATGTCCAGCAAAGTGTAATTCAATAGTCAAATTATAGTATAATAGTAATAAAGTAATACAGTAATACAGCAATACTCCATGTCCTGTAAAGGGTAATACAATAGTAATATTATAGTATAATAGTAATACAGCTATACTCCATGTCCTGCAAATGGTAGTACAATAGTAATATTATAGTATAATAGTAATATAGTAATACAGTAATACTGCTATACTCCATTTCCTGTAATGGGTAACACAATAGTAATATTATAGTATAATAGTAATATAGTAATACAGTAATAGAGCTATACTCCATGTCCTGTAAAGGGTAGTACAATAGTAATATTATAGTATAATAGTTATACAGCTATACTCCATTTCCTGTAAAGGGTAATACAATAGTAATATTATAGTATAATAGTAATACAGCTATACTCCATGTCCTGTAAAGGGTAATACAATAGTAATATTTTAGTATAATAGTAATACAGCTATACTCCATTTCCTGTAAAGGGTAATGCAATAGTAATATTATAGTATAATAGTTATACAGCTATACTCCATTTCCTGTAAAGGGTAATACAATAGTAATATTATAGTATAATAGTAATACAGCTATACTCCATGTCCTGTAAAGGGTAATACAATAGTAATATTTTAGTATAATAGTAATACAGCTATACTCCATTTCCTGTAAAGGGTAATGCAATAGTAATATTATAGTATAATAGTAATACAGCTATACTCCATGTCCTGTAAAGGGTAATACAATAGTAATATTACAGTATAATAGTAATACAGCTATACTCCATGTCCTGTAAAGGTTAATACAATAGTAATATTATAGTATAATAGTAATTCAGCTATACTCCATGTCCTGTAGCCTGCTAAGAGTTAACAACACTTATGCTTGGCACTTAACTGTGAAAGCAATAGAAGATGACCCCCTCAGCAGAAAATGGCATTCATGAATAGAGTCAGTGTCATGTTTGGATTTGAAATAGATTCTAAGGGAACAATTCCTAGTGTTATCTAGTGTGCATTTGTTTGTATGGCTGGCTGCCACTATTGTATTGCATTGTATTTGCCCAAAGGGCCAACTTATCCTGTGAAAATCCTGCAGCCGTTGCAGCTTTGCACATTATCCTTAATAATAACCAGCGAAATAAAAAATCTAATATTAATGTATAAATATTTAGGCTGAGGCTATGTGGTTGGAATTCCATCACTAAACAGTGAGTGCCAGGCATGACCTGCGAAGCAATCGGAATGATTATCACATTATCCAATGAGATTCAAACGTTATTTCACTCCATCCCCCATCCACCGTTACCTCCTGGGCCTAAACGCCCCCGTGTGTTGCTATGGCAACATCATCTCCTTTTAGAGTTAAGCCCTCTGCAGTCCACGCAGTGGATTTCACACGCATGAACACACACGCGGACACGCGCACACACACACACACAAAGTGTAGACAAAGGCCTACGCACCTTTTAATATCAACAAGTTTGATGCCATCTGGGAGATAATTAGTAATACGGTCCTGGTCAACAGTACGACATAAGGAATAGGGTGTAATTTGGGAGACATCAGTAATTAGAAGTAATGCATTTTGTTCACTCAGAAATGTGAGTTTTGATTTATGACCTTAATGTCAAAGGTCAGGTCGTAGGTCACGTACATGTGTGCACATAGAGTAGGTCAGGTGATTTAGGCATGTTGTGGACTGATGTTTTGTTCACTGAAGAATGTGAGTGTTGATTGATGATGTATAGGCCTGTTCATAACCTTTGTATGTGAGTGATCCAAATCCTTTCCTACTAATCTAGGGATGTCTCCCAAATGGCACCCTATTCCCTATGTAGTGCACCACTCTTATAGGAGTAGTGTAGTAGTGCACTATATATGGAATAGGGTGACATTTTGGATGCAATCTATGAATCATTTTACAATGTGAGTTCAACAGCTATTCAATTCAGATTCTATCTGGTTTGCATTTATGCTAAGAACAAAGCTCAACAATTGGTTAGTGTTGAGTGATTAGCTCTTTATGAGGTCGGATTGGTTTTGTTCCATAAAAAAAAAAGGTATATTCATTAAATTCATTGTGAAATATTATTTTGAAAGGTGAACTTGAAAATAATTGAGATTTATAATTGAAAATGTAAAACATTTCGTTGTCCCTAACAACACAGAATAAAAACAAAAGATTTTAAAATCAGGGTCACACAGAGTTTCTTGGTACGTCTTAAACAAATATACTTTGACACAAAAGTATATAACTCACTTACATGGTTATGGACTTAAAAAGAAATGTCAGATATAGAGTTCAAATGTATTACATTTTGAGTTCTACCCAAAGTGACATACTATTTACAGTACATTACAGAAAAAAGAAATATAACAAAACTGTTTGAAATAGAAATACCAGATCAGCAGGTTTTTTGAAATAATGTTTATTAATTATGACAAATATTAATAACATTCCACCCATTATGCCACTAGGTCATTTGACAGCAATAAAAAGGCTACTAAGAACCAAAAAATGGTAGTGACTGTTCATTACTGTCACGTCCTGACCAGTATAAGGGTTAATTGTTATGGTAGTTTGGTCAGGACGTGGCAGAGGGTATTTGTTTTATGTGGTTCGGGGTGGTGTTTTTGTAGAAGGGCGTTTGATTTATTATTTCCGGGTTTTGGTTTATGTTCTATTTTTATGTATTTCTATGTTTAGTCTAGTGAGTGTATTTCTATGTTAGGTTAATGGGGGTTTGGGACTCTCAATTGGAGGCAGGTGCTTCCTCGTTGCCTCTGATTGAGAGTCCTATATATGGGTAATTGTTTGGTGTAGATTTTGTGGGAGATTGTTTCTTGTTTAGCGTGAGTAAGCAGTTCAAGACTGTTGTGTTGATCGTGAGTTCGTTGTTTGTTATTTTGGTGTTCGTATTTTTGAGTTAAATAAAACGTCAAGATGAGCATCCACAATCCTGCTGCATTTTGGTCCTCCTTTCCCACCGACAACCGTGACAATTACTGCTTATCACTTATTAACAATATTTTATTCACTTTACTTTATTTAAATCTTTCAGTTGTGAATATAATATATATATTTTTAAGATAACATCTCATGTCTGTTCAGGCAGTAGCAGCCAGACAGAAAGGCAACCATCTAACGTTATCTCTGTGCTCCCCAACAAGCCATGCTCCCGTTGGTTAGCGAAAGGGTAGCCCATGATCGTTGGGTTGCCACAGCTGTCCATTGCTGCAGAGTTGTCTGACAAATCACTATTTTAGTTGTTCTAAAAATAGTGTAACTGGCATACTTTCAAGACTGCTACAACAATCAATCGGTTAGTATAGCTATACCTCCCGAACTATCTCTATCCCTCTTGTCACTGTGTTGTGTACATTCCTCTCATGAGGTCTGTGTGCGGATGCTGGGAAGAATAGAAGCAATGGATTCTGGTCATTGTACTTAATTACCACATTTTCTGCGCTAAACTAGGTTGAATATTTGCCTATTGAAAACTACAACTCCCTAATATTCGTTCTTGATTTGACCTCTCTCTGCTTGATAGAATTTCTCTCTAGGATTTCTCTCACATTGAGCTCACAATTTTTTTAATGGAATTCGAGTAATTGAGCCTACGTGGGTGAGTTATTTGTTTAATAATCACGAGAACAAAAAAAATATGTTAATCGCTCAGGACTACAATGGGTAGATCAAATATTTGTCTAGTTCCACCACAGAAACATCATATTGCGTACCTACGCAACATCCAATATGCCACCCTATTCCCTATTCCCAAGATCATTGCCTTTTCCTTTCAATTGAAGCAAGAAGCTATTAACATTATATTCCATGTGCCAACTAACAAAGTTCCTTCATCAAGGGAAACCAAACTAGAGAAACAGGGAACTGAGTTTTTACTGAGAGGGGTATTACTACAAGCTCTACTCAGACACAATATTAAGGGTTGTTGCAGTTGTTCCTTAAACATTGCATTCAATGTACTTTATTTTACCAGAAAATTGAGACACATTGTATCATTGTTGCTTGGTTCATTGATCTGAAGTATAGACTACATCTTTACATATACAGTGGGGAGGACAAGTATTTGATACACTGCCGATTTTGCAGGTTTTCCTACTTACAAAGCATGTAGAGGTCTGTAATTTTTATCATAGATACAGTTCAACTGTGAGAGACGGAATCTAAAACAAAAATCCAGAAAATCACATTGTATGATGTTTAAGTAAATCATTTCCATTTTATTGCATGACATAAGTATTTGATCACCTACCAAACATTAAGAATTCCGGCTCTTACAGACCTGTTAGTTTTTCTTTAAGAAGCCCTCCTGTTCTCCACTCATTACCTGTATTAACTGCACCTGTTTGAACTCGTTACCTGTATAAAAGACACCTGTCCACACACTCAATCAAACAGACTCCAACCTCTCCACAATGGCCAATACCAGAGAGCTGTGTAAGGACATCAGGGATAAAATTGTAGACCAGCACAAGGCTGGGATGGGCTACAGGACAATAGGCAAACAGCTTGGTGAGAAGGCAACAGCTGTTGGCGCAATTATTAGAAAATGGAAGAAGTTCAAGATGACGGTCAATCACCCTCGGTCTGGGGCTCCATGCAAGATCTCACCTCTTGGGGCATCAATGATCATGAGGAAGGTGAGGGATCAGCCCAGAACTACACGGCAGGACCTGGTCAATGACCTGAAGAGAGCTGGGACCACAGTCTCAAAGAAAACCATCAGTAACACACTAAGCCGTCATGGATTAAAATTCTGCAGCGCACGCAAGGTCCCCCTGCTCAAGCCAGCGCATGTCCAGGCCCGTCTGAAGTTTGCCAATGACCATCTGGATGATCCAGAGGAGGAATGGGAGAAGGTCATGTGGTCTGATGAGACAAAAATAGAGCTTTTTGGTCTAAACTCCACTCGCCGTGTTTGGAGAAAGAAGAAGGATGAGTACAACCCCAAGAACACCATCCCAACCGTGAAGCATGGAGGTGGAAACATCATTCTTTGGGGATGCTTTTCTGCAAAGGGGACAGGACGACTGCACCATATTGAGGGGAGGATGGATGGGGCCATGTATCGCGAGATCTTGGCCAACAACCTCTTTCCATCAGTAAGAGCATTGAAGATGGGTCGTGGCTGGGTCTTCCAGCATGACAACGACCCGAAACACACAGCCAGGGCAACTAAGGAGTGGCTCCGTAAGAAGCATCTCAAGGTCCTGGAGTGGCCTAGCCAGTCTCCAGACCTGAACCCAATAGAAAATCTTTGGAGGGAGCTGAAAGTCTGTATTGCCCAGCGACAGCCCCGAAACCTGAAGGATCTGGAGAAGGTCTGTATTGAGGAGTGGGCCAAAATCCCTGCTGCAGTGTGTGCAAACCTGGTCAAGAACTACAGGAAACATATGATCTCTGTAATTGCAAACAAAGGTTTCTGTACCAAATATTAAGTCCTGCTTTTCTGATGTATCAAATACTTATGTCATGCAATAAAATGCTAATTAATTACTTAAAAATCACACAATGTGATTTTCTGGATTTTTGTTTTAGATTCCGTCTCTCACAGTTGAAGTGTACCTATGATAAAAATTACAGACCTCTACATGCTTTGTAAGTAGGAAAACCTGCAAAATCGGCAGTGTATCAAATACTTGTTCTCCCCACTGTATCTATAGGCTATATCTATAGGTTATATCTATAGGCTATTTCTATATCTATAGGATATATATATATATATCAATAGGTTATATCGATATCTATAGGTTATATCTATAGGTTATATATATACATATATATATATATATATATATATATATATATATAGGCTATATCTATAGGTTATATCTATATCTATATGCTATATCTCTAGGTTATATCTATATCTATAGGCTATATCTCTAGGTTATATCTATATATATATATATATATATATATCTATAGGCTATATCTATAGGCTACATATATCTATAGACTATATATAAATCTATAGGCTATATCTATATATATCTATAGGCTATATCTATATATATCTATAGGCTATAAATATTGGCTATATCTATATCCATAGGCTATATTTATAGGTTACAGTTGAAGTCAGAAGTTTACATACACTTAGGTTAGTCATTAAAACTCATTTTTCAACCACTCTACAAATTTCTTGTTAACAAACTATAGTTTTGGCATGTCGGTTAGGACACTTGCTTTGTGCATGACACAAGTAATTTTTCTAACAATTGTTGACAGACAGATTATTTCACGTATAACTCACTGTATAACAATTCCAATGGGTCAGAAGTTTACACTAAGTTGACTGTGCCTTTAAACAGCTTGGAAAATTCCAGAAAATTATGTCATGGCTTTAGAAGCTTCTGAGAGGCTGGTTGACATAATTTGAGTCAATTGGAGGTGTACCTGTGGAAGTATTTCAAGGCCTAACTTCAAACTCAGTGCCTCTTTGCTTGACATCATGGGAAAATCAAAAGAAATCAGCCAAGACCTCAGAAAAAAATTGTCGACCTCCACAAGTCTGGTTCATCATTGGGAGCAATATCCAAATGCCTGAAGGAACCACGTTCATCTGTACAAACAATAGTACACATGTATAAACACCATGGGACCACACAGCTGTCATACCGCTCAGGAAGGAGACGCGTTCTGGGTCTTCCAAATGGGTCTTCCAAATGAACAATGACCCCAAGAATACTTCCAAAGTTGTGGCAAAATGGCTTAAGGACAACAAAGTCAAGGTATTGGAGTGGCAATCACAAAACCCTGACCTCAATCCTGTAGAAAATGTGTAGGCAGAACTGAAAAAGCGTGTGCGAGCAAGGAGGCCTACAACCTGATTCATTTACACCAGCTCTGTAAGGTGGAATTTGTCGTACACTGCTGTTCAGAGTCACATCTGACTAAGATCATTTTTTTTTTTTTTTACCTTTGTCATAACATGGTGGAAGAAGTGTTTCAACCTCATCAAATACAAGACAGGCTTGATTATTTCACACAAAATAATAATGCTCCTTGAGTTTTTTGTTGGAGATTTGAGTGACGAAAAGTAGTTAACAGCTAACTGCTCTCTCATGTCTCGTCATTGAGCAGAGCAGCACAAGCAGAGCAGTTGCTATGGAAACTCAGACTCAGAGCCGCCATCAGCAGAGTGCAGGGAGCGAGTGACAGACAGAGAGGAGCAGCTAATGGATTTACTAACAATGGAAGTTATTTCTGATTTCGGGCCGGACTTACAATTGGCAGAAGCAATTGGGCCTGGGTGGGGTAGGGCCTGAAGGTCATGTCTCTCTGTCTCTGTCTCTGTCTCTCTCACACTCTCTCTCACTCTCTCTCTCTCTCTCTCTCTCTCTCTGTCTCTCTCTGTCTCTTTATCTGTCTCTCTCTCTGTGTTTCTGTCTCTCTCTCTGTCTGTCTCTCTCTCGGTCTCTCTTTATCTGTCTATCTCTGTGTTTCTGTCTCTCTCTATGTTTGTCTGTCTCTGTCTCTCTCTCCCCCTTTTACATTTCTCTCAGGATTGACACTTCTGGGACTGCCTAGAAAACAACCTGTTGGTATAGGCAACATGGCAGTACTTTGGGGACTGCCTAGTAAACTACCTGTTGGTACAGGCAACATGGCAGTACAGTGGGGACTGCCTAGTAAACGACCTGTTGGTACAGGCAACATGGCAGTACTTTGGGGACTGCCTAGTAAACTACCTGTTGGTACAGGCAACATGGCAGTACTTCTGGGACTGCCTAGTAAACTACCTGTTGGTACAGGCAACATGGCAGTACAGTGGGGACTGCCTAGTAAACGACCTGTTGGTACAGGCAACATGGCAGTACCTTGGGGACTGCCTAGTAAACAACCTGTTGGTACAGGCAACATGGCAGTACTTTGGGGACTGCCTAGTAATCAACCTGTTGGTACAGGCAACGTGGCAGTACTTTGGGGACTGCCTAGTAAACAACCTGTTGGTACAG
Source organism: Salmo trutta (assembly GCF_901001165.1). NCBI lineage: Eukaryota > Metazoa > Chordata > Actinopteri > Salmoniformes > Salmonidae > Salmo > Salmo trutta. The sequence continues at coordinate 4,218,505 of NC_042970.1, read as the reverse complement.
GCAACATGGCAGTACTTTGGGGACTGCCTAGTAAACAACCTGTTGGTACAGGCAACATGGCAGTACTTTGGGGACTGCAATGTAAACAACCTGTTGGTACAGGCAACATGGCAGTACTTTGGGGACTGCCTAGTAAACAACCTGTTGGTACAGGCAACGTGGCAGTACTTTGGGGACTGCCTAGTAAACAACCTGTTGGTACAGGCAACATGGCAGTACTTTGGGGACTGCCTAGTAAACAACCTGTTGGTACAGGCAACATGGCAGTACTTTGGGGACTGCCTAGTAAACAACCTGTTGGTACAGGCAACATGGCAGTACTTTGGGGACTGCCTAGTAAACAACCTGTTGGTACAGGCAACACGGCAGTACTTTGGGGACTGCCTAGTAAACGACCTGCTGGGACAGGCAACATGGCAGTTCGAAAGACCATGAAACATGAGATGCAGTGGGCGGCTTGTACGGACCTTAAAGCTGTGCTGCTGGGGGCTGGTGAACCATCTGGTGGACTTTGTAGGGGTGTGGGACGTAAGGGGTGTTCTATGTACAGTGGACGAGGAAGGGGCTTGGTTCTAATTTTCTAATTTTCTAGAAAGAAGGAACGTTTTTGCATTTAACTATACAACTATTTGGCCATTAACAGTAAAAAATAGAAAAATAATTACTCTCTCCCTCTCTCGCTCTGTTTTCCTTTGAGTTTGCTTCAACCAGCCTGGAGAGCCAGATGGGCGGGGTTTACACTTTTGGGAATATTCTGTTGGTTATTTTGCATCAGGCAGACTCAATCAAACACAGCTGTAGTATTTTTTTTAAAGATTTCAAACAGTATTTGTACACAGGTGTGGTTATCTATACCCTAGGCAGGTGTTGAACCACCATCAATCTTATTCACTGACATGTGTGACTTATAGAAATGAAGATGAACAAGGGACTTTTTCTTTTCCTCTGTTGTTATAAATGTCATGAAAAAAATAGCTTGGAGTGTAGAAAGGTTTATGATCGAGTCAGAAACCAAAAAGCTGAGGCGATGGTGGCATGCATGTAATACTTGGCTGTAAGGTGAGACATGAAACAAGAGGCTGATGGTGCGTCGTAAAAGCTGCTATCTGTAGCCTGAAGGGGTTCTTCGGCTGTCCCCATTGGACAAGCCTTTGAAGAGTCCTTTCCAAAAAAAGGTTCTACAGTGCATTCGGAAAGTTTTCAGACACCATTTTTTTCTACATTTGTTACATTACAGCCTTATTCTAAAATGTATTACATTGTGTTTTACCCGCTCATCTGTCTGCACACAATAACCCATAAAGACAAAGCAAAAAACATGTTGTTTTTTATTTGCAAATGTGTTAAGAACAAAAATTGGAAATATCACATTTGCATAAGTATTCAGACACTTTACTCAGTACTTTGTTGAAGCACCTTTGACAGCGATTACAGCCTTGAGTCTTCTTGGGTATGACGTTACAAGCTTGGCACACCTGTATTTGGGGAGTTTCTCCCATTCTTCTCTGCAGATCCTCTCAAGCTCTGTCAGGTTGGATGGGGTGCATCATATAATCTATCTATCTATCTATCTATCTATCTATCTATCTATCTATCTATCTATCTATCTATCTATCTATCTATCTATCTATCTATCTTTCTATATATACCATATATTATATATAACTTCCTGGTGATAATATACAATACACTGTTCCTCCCTTCCTAGGTGATTATATACAATACAATGTTCCTCCCTTCCTAGGTGATAATATACAATACACTGCTCCTCCCTTCCTAGGTGATTATATCCTGTTATGGATAGGGGGCAGTATTTTCACGGCCGGATAAAAAACGTATCCGATTTAATCTGATTATTACTCCTGCCCAGAAACTAGAATATGCATATAATTATTAGCTTTGGATAGAAAACACTCCAAAGTTTCTAAAACTGTTTGAATGGTGTCTGTGAGTATAACAGAACTCATTTGGCAGGCCAAACCCTGAGAAGATTCCAAACAGGAAGCGCTCTCTCTTACCATTTTTTGCCCTCCTTGATTATCTCTATCCAATACAGGGGATCTCTGCTGTTACGTGACACTTCCTACGGCTCCCATGGGCTCTCAGAAGGCGGCAAAAAGCTGAATGACGTAATTCCAAGCCCTGGCTGAAACACACGAGCGCTTTTGCTAAGTGGTCTATCAGCGGACAATGGGACTCATGCTCGTGCACGAGACGACCCCATGTTTTTATTCTATTGTCTTTGAACGGATACAACGACTCCCGGTCGGAATATTATCGCTTTTTTACGAGAAAATTAGCATAAAAAATGATTTTAAACAGCGGTTGACATGCTTCGAAGTACGTTAATGGAATATTTAGAATTTTTTTGTCACAAAATGCGTCGTGCTCGTAACCCTTCTTTACCATTCGGATAGTGTCTTGAACGCACGAGCAAAACGCCGCTATTTGGATATAACTATGGATTATTTTGAACCAAACCAACATTTGTTATTGAAGTAGAAGTCCTGGGAGTGCATTCTGACGAAGAACACCAAAGGTAATCAAACTTTTCTAATAGTAAATCGGAGTTTGGTGAAGGCTAAACTTGCTGGGTGTCTAAATAGCTAGCTCTATGATGCCGGGCTATCTACTGAGAATATTGCAAAATGTGCTTTCACCAAAAAGCTATTTTAAAATCGGACATATCGAGTGCATAGAGGAGTTCTGCTGCTGCTCCAGTTTCAACTGTTCTGCCTGCGGCTACGGAACCCTGACCTGTTCACCGGACGTGCTTGTTGCACCCTCGACAACTACTATGATTATTATTATTTGACCATGCTGGTCATTTACGAACATTTTAACATCTTGACCATGTTCTGTTATCCTGTCTGGGCTAGGGGGCAGTATTGAGAATTTTGGAAAAAAAATGTTCCCATTTTTAACTGCCTCCTACACCAACTCAGAAGCTAGAATATGCATATTATTGTTCAGGTTTGGATAGAAAACACTCTGAATTTTCTAAAACTGTTTGAATGGTGTCTGTGAGTATAACAGAACTCCTATGGCAGGCAAAAACCTGACACGGTTTCAAGCAGGAAGTACCCTGTCTGACAAGGAGTCGTGCGTCTTACATCTTTTTATTGAAAAGTAAGGATCTTAGCTGTAACGTGACAATTCCCAGGGCTCCGATAGGCTCTCAGAGCCCGGGAAATAACTGAAGGTTTACGAGGGAGTCTCAGGCTGAAACACATTATCACCTTTTGTAAGTGTCGACTCAGAGGACCTTTGAATGAGGCGTGTGCACGAGTCGCTCCTGAGGAGAAATTTTATTCGGCTGTTTAGGCTCAATGCATACTCCCGGTCGGAATATTATCACTTATCTACGAGATAACTGGCATAAAAATTGGTTTTAAACAGCGGTTGACATGCTTCGAAGTACGGTAATGGAATATTTAGACATTTTTGACACGCCAATGCGCCATGCGCGGGACCGTGAAGAAGCATTCTGATAGTGTCTAGAACTCACGAACAAAACGTCGCTGTTTGGATATAACGATGGATTATTTGGGACCAAACCAACATTTGTTATTGAAGTAGAAGTCCTGGCAGTGTATTCTGATGAAGAACAAGCAAGGTAAGAACATTTTTCTTATAGGAAATGTGATTTTGGTGGAGGCTGACCTGGGTGGGTATCTAAATAGCTAGCCCTGTAATGCCGGGCTATGTACTTAGATTATTGCAAAATGTGCTTCATCCGAAAAGCTATTTTAAAATCGGACATATCGAGTGCATAGAGGAGTAATGTATCTATAATTCTTAAAATAATTGTTATGCTTTTTGTGAACGTTTATCGTGAGTAATTTAGCAAACTGTTAGTAAATTCCCCGGAAGTTTGCGGGGGTTATGCTTTTTCTGAACGTCACATGCTAATGCAAAAAGCTGTTTTTTGATATAAATATGAACTTGATTGAACAGACATGCATGTATTGTATAACACAATGTCCTAGGTGTGTCATCTGATGAAGATCATCAAAGGTTAGTGCTGCATTTAGCTGTGGTTTGGGTTTATGTGACATGATATGCTAGCTTGAAAAATGGGTGTCTGATTTTTTCTGGCTGGGCACTCTGCTGACATAATCTAATGTTTTGCTTTCGCTGTAAAGCCTTTTTGAAATCGGACAGTGGGGTTAGATTAACGAGATTCTTGTCTTTAAATAGCTGTAAAATAGTCATATGTTTGAGAAATTGAAGTAATAGTATTTCTAACGATTCAAAAATCGCGCCACTGGAATTTCAGTAGCTGTTACGTAGGTGGGACGAGTTCGTCCCACATACCCCAGAGAGGTTATAATATCCACCCGGCACAGCCAGAAGAGGACTGGCCACCCCTCATAGCCTGGTTCCTCTCTAGGTTTCTTCCTAGGTTTTTGGCCTTTCTCAGGAGTTTTTCCTAGGGAGTTTTTCCCAGCCACCGTGCTTCTTTCACATGCATTGCTTGCTGTTTGGGGTTTTAGGCTGGGTTTCTGTACAGCACTTTGAGATTTCAGCTGATGTACGAAGGGCTATATAAATAAATTTGATTTGATTTGATTTGATTTCTGTATCTATAATTCTTAAAATAATTGTTATGTTTTTTGTGAACGTTTATCGTGAGTAATTTAGTAAATTCACCGGAAGTTTGCGGGGGTATGCTAGTTCTGAACGTCACATGCTAATGTAAAAAAGCTGGTTTTTGATATAAATATGAACTTGATTGAACAAAACATGCATGCATTGTATAACATAATGTCCTAGGGTTGTCATCTGATGAAGATCATCAAAGGTTAGTGCTGCATTTAGCTGTGGTTTTGTTTTTTGTGACATTATATGCTAGCTTGAAAAATGGGTGTCTGATAATTTCTGGCTGGGTACTCTGCTGACATAATCTAATGTTTTGCTTTCGCTGTAAAGCCTTTTTGAAATCGGACAGTGTGGTTAGATAAAGGAGAGTCTTGTCTTTAAAATGGTGTAAAATAGTCATATTGTTGAAAAATGGAAGTTTTCGGATTTTAGAGGAGTTTGTATTTCGCGCCACGCCCATCATTGGATATTGGAGCAGGTGTTCCGCTAGCGGAACGTCTAGATGTAAGAGGATATACAATACACTGTTCCTCCCTTCCTAGGTGATTATATACAATACACTGTTCCTCCCTTCCTAGGTGATTATATACAATACACTGTTCCTCCCTTCCTAGGTGATTATATACAATACAATGTTCCTCCCTTCCTAAGTGATTATATACAATACAATGTTCCTGTCTTCCTAGGTGATTATATACAATACAATGTTCCTCCCTTCCTAGGTGATTATATACAATACACTGTTCCTCCCTTCCTAGGTGATTATATACAATACAATGTTCCTCCCTTCCTGGTGATTATATACAATACAATGTTCCTCCCTTCCTAGGTGATTATATACAATACAATGTTCCTCCCTTCCTAGGTGATAATATACAATACAATGTTCCTCCCTTCCTGGTGATTATATACAATACAATGTTCCTGTCTTCCTAGGTGATTATATACAATACAATGTTCCTGTCTTCCTAGGTGATTATATACAATACAATGTTCCTCCCTTCCTAGGTGATAATATACAATACAATGTTCCTCCCTTCCTGGTGATTATATACAATACAATGTTCCTGTCTTCCTAGGTGATTATATACAATACAATGTTCCTCCCTTCCTAGGTGATTATATACAATACAATGTTCCTCCCTTCCTGGTGATTATATACAATACAATGTTCCTGTCTTCCTGGTGATTATATACAATACAATGTTCCTGTCTTCCTAGGTGATTATATACAATACAATGTTCCTGTCTTCCTAGGTGATTATATACAATACAATGTTCCTGTCTTCCTAGGTGATAATATACAATACAATGTTCCTGTCTTCCTAGGTGATAATATACAATACAATGTTCCTCCCTTCCTAAGTGATTATATACAATACAATGTTCCTCCCTTCCTAGGTGATAATATACAATACAATGTTCCTGTCTTCCTAGGTGATTATATACAATACAATGTTCCTGTCTTCCTAGGTGATAATATACAATACAATGTTCCTCCCTTCCTGGTGATTATATACAATACAATGTTCCTGTCTTCCTAGGTGATAATATACAATACAATGTTCCTCCCTTCCTGGTGATTATATACAATACAATGTTCCTGTCTTCCTAGGTGATTATATACAATACAATGTTCCTGTCTTCCTGGTGATTATATACAATACAATGTTCCTGTCTTCCTAGGTGATTATATACAATACAATGTTCCTGTCTTCCTGGTGATTATATACAATACAATGTTCCTCCCTTCCTAGGTGATTATATACAATACAATGTTCCTGTCTTCCTAGGTGATTATATACAATACAATGTTCCTCCCTTCCTGGTGATTATATACAATACAATGTTCCTGTCTTCCTAGGTGATTATATACAATACAATGTTCCTGTCTTCCTAGGTGATAATATACAATACAATGTTCCTCCCTTCCTGGTGATTATATACAATACAATGTTCCTGTCTTCCTAGGTGATAATATACAATACTATGTTCCTCCCTTCCTGGTGATTATATACAATACAATGTTCCTGTCTTCCTAGGTGATAATTTACAATACAATGTTCCTCCCTTCCTGGTGATTATATACAATACAATGTTCCTGTCTTCCTAGGTGATTATATACAATACAATGTTCCTGTCTTCCTAGGTGATTATATACAATACAATGTTCCTGTCTTCCTAGGTGATTATATACAATACAATGTTCCTCCCTTCCTGGTGATTATATACAATACAATGTTCCTGTCTTCCTAGGTGATAATATACAATACAATGTTCCTCCCTTCCTAGGTGATAATATACAATACAATGTTCCTCCCTTCCTAGGTGATTATATACAATACAATGTTCCTGTCTTCCTAGGTGATTATATACAATACAATGTTCCTGTCTTCCTAGGTGATAATATACAATACAATGTTCCTCCCTTCCTGGTGATTATATACAATACAATGTTCCTGTCTTCCTAGGTGATAATATACAATACAATGTTCCTCCCTTCCTGGTGATTATATACAATACAATGTTCCTGTCTTCCTAGGTGATAATATACAATACAATGTTCCTCCCTTCCTGGTGATTATATACAATACAATGTTCCTGTCTTCCTAGGTGATAATATACAATACAATGTTCCTGTCTTCCTAAGTGATTATATACAATACAATGTTCCTCCCTTCCTGGTGATTATATACAATACAATGTTCCTCCCTTCCTAGGTGATTATATACAATACAATGTTCCTGTCTTCCTAGGTGATTATATACAATACAATGTTCCTGTCTTCCTAGGTGATAATATACAATACAATGTTCCTCCCTTCCTGGTGATAATATACAATACAATGTTCCTGTCTTCCTAAGTGATTATATACAATACAATGTTCCTGTCTTCCTAGGTGATAATATACAATACAATGTTCCTCCCTTCCTGGTGATTATATACAATACAATGTTCCTGTCTTCCTAGGTGATAATATACAATACAATGTTCCTCCCTTCCTGGTGATTATATACAATACAATGTTCCTGTCTTCCTAGGTGATAATATACAATACAATGTTCCTCCCTTCCTGGTGATTATATACAATACAATGTTCCTGTCTTCCTAGGTGATAATATACAATACAATGTTCCTCCCTTCCTAAGTGATTATATACAATACAATGTTCCTCCCTTCCTAAGTGATTATATACAATACAATGTTCCTCCCTTCCTAGGTGATTATATACAATACAATGTTCCTCCATTCCTGGTGATTATATACAATACAATGTTCCTGTCTTCCAACATCGGTTCCTGGAACAACCCATTTATAGCTACATCCAAAATGTCACCCTATTCTCTTCTAGTGCACTACTTTTGCCTGGGCCCATAGGGCTCTGGTCACAATCAGTGCACTATAGGGAATAGGGTGCCATTTGGGATGCATCCTACATGTCCCTTTGTAATATCACACTTATAAAAAATGAATCCAAAAAGGTTATTTGGCTATCCCCATTCGAGCACCATTTTTGGTTCCAGGAAGAACCCTCTTTGGTTCCAGGAAGAACCCTCTTTGGTTCCAGGAAGAACCCTCTTTGGTTCCAGGAAGAACCCTCTTTGGTTCCAGGTAGAACCCTCTTTGGTTCCAGGAAGAACCCTCTTTGGTTCCAGGAAGAACCCTCTTTGGTTCCAGGAAGAACCCTTTTGGGTCCAATGTACAGTGCATTCGAAAAATATTCAGACCCGTTGACTTTTTCCACATTTTGTTAAAGGCCTTATTCTAAAATGGATTAAATAAAACATTTCCTCAGCAATCTACACACAATACCCCAATAATGACATCCCAATACCCCAATAATGACATCACATTACCCCATAATGACATCACATTACCCAATAATGACAAACCGAAAAATAGGTTTTTAGGAATGTATGAAATTGTATTACAAAACAAAAATACCTTATTTACATAATTATTCAGACACTTTGCTATGAGACTCTTGAGCTCAGAATTGAGCTCAGGTGCATCCTGTTTCCATTGATTATCCTTGAGATGTTTCTACAACTTGATTGGATTCAACCTGTGGAAAATTGAATTGATTGAACATGATTTGGAAAGGCACACAACTGTCTATATAAGGTGTGTGCCCGTCTATATATATTTGTTTTTGCTTTGTCATTATGGGGTATTGTGTGTAGATTGATGAGGATTTAAAAAAAATCTATTTTAGAATAATGCTGTAACGTAACAAAGTGGGGAAGGGGGGGTCAAGGGGTCTGAATACTTTCCGAATGCACTGTATATGTGACCCACTCCTCGATTCGGTCTTATGTAGCAACATTTGAAATGTTGTTTTTTACATTGGATAAAAGAGCTAGAAAATGGTATATCATACACTACAGTTGAGGAACAACGGGGAAAGTAATTCAGCTTTGGAAGTTGCTAAAGTTGTAACCCCGCTTTTGAGAAAATGTGCCTTGAATATTTTGGTACACCTACTGGAGAGCTCTTCTTTGTCTACACCCATTCATAATCGTTCACACCCTCTTAAGCCTTAGCCCCACCCATCTCTTTAAGGATTCACATGTGAGGACATGTGCCAAACAGAGTGAGTAAGGTAGTGTAGGAAACAACCAAATATTTCAAGACTAAAAGTGGTAAAAGTAGTAGCCTACAATAAGGACAAACTCCAGGTAAAAATACACTTTATCTAGTCTTCGGCCTACACCCTAATCTGACTTTGGAGCAGGTTATGTTGTTATTCACATTACCGTCTCTGGTAAACACACACTATATCAATACAATTCTAATTTTATTTGTCAAATGCACAGGATACAGAAGGTGTAAAAGGTACAGTGAATTGGTCATAGGAGCAACATAAAAAATCGAAAGTGTCCAGATAAAAATATATTAGAATTATTTCATGATGCTTACCCAGACACTAGCGGTGTGCCCAGTAGTCGGACAAAACGAGTATCATAACGGATATGGGCAATTTTCTGGATACTATTTTTTGTAATTATCTATGATCAGAAAAAATATGAAACGCTAATGATCATTCTGACTGAGTGACAACAAACCTGGCTACCCACTGCAAGTTGAGGATTACAGTGGCTTGCGAAGTATTCACCCCCCTAGGCATTTTTCCTATTTTGTTGCCTTACAACCTGGAATGATAAAATTATTTTTGAGGGGTTTGTATCATTTGATTCACACAAAATGCCTACTACTTTGAAGATGCAAAATATTTTATTTTGTGAAACATACAAGAAATAAGACAAAAATGGTGCCCCTTGCTTAGTGGGGTTGCAGACTCTGAGGCTTTTCAGGACAGGTGATTACAGTTGAAGTTGGAAGTTACATACACTTAGGTTGGAGTCATTTAACCTCTTACATCTACACGTTCCGCTAGCGGAACGTCTGCTCCAATATCCAATGATGGGCGGGGCGCGAAATTCAAACTCCTCTAAATCCGAAAACTTACACTTTTCAAACATATGACTATGTTACAGCTATTTAAAGACAAGACTCTCCTTTATCTAACCAAACTGTCCGATTTCAAAAAGGCTTTACAGCGAAAGCAAAACATTAGATTATGTCAGCAGAGTACCCAGCCAGGAATAATCACACAGCCATTTTTCAAGCTAGCATATCATGTCACATAAACCCAAACCATATCTAAATGCAGCACTAACCTTTGATGATCTTCATCAGATGACACACCTAGGACATTGTGTTATACAATACATGCATGTCTGTTCAATCAAGTTCATATTTATATCAAAAACCAGCTTTTTACATTAGCATGTGACGTTCAGAACTAGCATTCCCACCGAACACTTCCGGTGATTTTACTAAATTACTCACGATAAACGTTCACAAAAAGCATAACAATTATTTTAAGAATTATAGATACAGAACTCCTCTATGCACTCGATATGTCCGATTTTAAAATAGCTTTTCGGATGAAGCACATTTTGCAATAATGTAAGTACATAGCCCGGCGTTACAGGGCTAGCTATTTAGACACCCACCCAGTGTAGCCTTCACCAAAATCACATTTCCTATAAGAAAAATGTTCTTACCTTGCTTGTTCTTCATCAGAATACACTGCCAGGACTTCTACTTCAATAACAAATGTAGGTTTGGTCCCAAATAATCCATCGTTATATCCAAACAGCGACGTTTTGTTCGTGCGTTCTAGACACTATCCCAACGCTAAATCTCGGCCACGAGCATGACGCAAAATATGACAAAAAATTTCGAAATATTCCATTACCGTACTTCGAAGCATGTCAACCGCTGTTTAAAACCAATATTTATGCAATTTATCTCGTAGAGAAGCGATAATATTCCGACCGGGAATCTGCCTGTCTGTAAACTGAGGAAAAAACCAAAAGCCGGGGGCGGGGCGTGTCACGCGCCTAAGGCTTAGTCCATTGACTGACCACTCAGCATTTGCTCTCGTGTGCTTCAGCCAGGGCTTTGAATGACATCATTCCTGTTTTTCCCGGGCTGTGAGACTCCATTGTTGACGTGAGAAGTGTCACGTAAGAGCAGAGATCCTTTGTAAACGATAGAGAGATTCAAGAAGGGCAAGAAATGTTCAGACAGGGTACTTCCTGAACAGAAGCATCTCAGGTTTTTGCCTGCCATAGGAGTTCTGTTATACTCACAGACACCATTCAAACAGTTTCAGAAACTTTGGAGTGTTTTCTCTCCAAAGCTAATAATTATATGCATATTCCAGTTTCTGGGCAGGACTAATAATCAGATTAAATCGGGTACGTTTTTTATCCAGCCGTGAAATTACTGCCCCCTAGATGTAACAGGTTAAACTCGTTTTTCTACCACTGCACACATTTCTTGTTAACAACTATAGTTTGTAAAGATGAAGGTGGTACCTTCAGGCGTTTGGAAATTGCTCCCAAGAATGAACCAGACTTGTGGAGGTCTACAATTTTTTCTGAGGTCTTGGCTGATCCCTTTTGATTTTCCCATGATGTCAAGCAAAGAGGCACTGAGTTTGAAGGTAGGCCTTGAAATACATCCACAGGTACACCTCCAATTGACTCAAATGGTGTCAATTTGCCTATCAGAAGCTTCTAAAGCCATGACATCATTTTCTGGAATTTTCCAAGCTATTTAAAGGCGCAGTCAACTTGGAGTATGTAAACTTCTGAGCCACTTGAACTGTGATACTGTGAATTATAAGTGAAATAATCTGTCTGTAAGCAATTGTTGGTAAGATTACTTATGTCATGCACCAAGTAGATGTTCTAACCAACTTGCCAAAACCATAGTTTGTTAACAAGAAATTTGTGGAGTGGTTGAAAAACAAGTTTTAATGACTCCAACCTAAGTGTATGTAAATTTCGACTTCAACTGTATTTGGCTAAGGTATATTTAAACTTTGTACTTCAACTGTATATACCGAGATCATGTGCCAGATCATGTGACACTTAGATTGCACACATGTGGACTTTATTTAACTTATCAATTGACTTCTGAAGGTAATTGGTTGCACCAGATCTTATTTAGGGGCTTCATAGCAAAGGGGGGTGAATACATATCCACGCACCACTTTTCCTCTTCTTTTTCATTTTACATAACACAGTTCCCACTCTAAACACACACACACACACACACACACACACACACACACACACACACACACACACACACACACACACACCTGTATCCCTGTATCACTCTAAACACACACACACACACACACCTGTATCCCTGTATCACTCTAAACACACACACACACACACACACACACACACACACACCTGTATCCCTGTATCAGTCTAAACACACACACACACACACCTGTATCCCTGTATCACTCTAAACACTGCAGCTGAACTGAAGTAGACAGCGTTCCAGAAAGGAATTCACTGATACAATCAGCTAGTACACACACACACACACACACACGCACACACACACACACACACACACACAAACACACACACACACACCCACACACACGCACACACACACACACACACACACACACACACACGCACACACACACACAAACACACGAATAGATATGCACACACCACTTTTTCGTTTGGGATTTTTAATTTATTTTATGAATGAAGTAAAAAAAAACAATTCACTTCACCAATTTGGACTATTTTGTGTTTGTCCATTACATGAAATCCAAATAAAAATCCATTTAAAATGACACGTTGTAATGCAACAAAATAGTAAAAACGCGAAGGGGGATAAATACTTTTGCAAGGCAGTTTGTTTGTCTATAACTAGTAATAGAAATTGCTTTCTGAGATATTAATAATATTCCTTCACAGATCACTGCTGAATCACAGTCTTTTCCGTTTGGTTTGTAGCTTGTTTGGCCCGACGTTGTTGCTGCGGTTCACACAAGTAAATTCTGGGCAGCAATGTTTATGCTTACATCCATTATCTCATCCAATCATGGCTTGCGGGAAGGTTCCTATCTTTTTCCGTTACTTAACCAACTATGCTCGTCATTTCAAAAATTAATATTTACAGATGATAATACACGTTTGTTATTAAGGCTCATGAATGGTCAAATGTTCGAGAAGGAATTTCTGCCCCACAAAACGCATTTTGATAATAAAAAAAACAAAAAAAACATATAACAATCAAATGCCTCTCCTGTGAAGTAGTGATGTGCCACATACACTTAGTTACTTGAAATGGGTCACATATAACAAAAATAACATGACGTCTGGCATAGTCGGCAATGCATATGTGTGTGTCTGTGTATCTGTGTGTAACAGAGATGTTGTTGATGATTCCCCTTGCTACTCTATTGTAAGCCAATCATTGTTTGGGATTTGGCCAGAAACAAAGAACTTTCTTCTGAAACTCGTCAGTCTATTCTTGTTCTGAGAAATGAAGGCTATTCCATGCGAGAAATTGTCAAGAAACTGAAGATCTTGTACAACTTTGTGTACTACTCCCTGCACAGAAAAGAGCAAACTGGCTCTAACCAGAATAGAAAGAGGAGTGGGAGGCCCTGGAGCACAACTGAGCAAGAGGACAAATAAGTTAGTGTCTAGTTTGAGAAACAGACGCCTCACAAGTCCTCAACTGGCAGCTTCATTAAATAGTACCCCCAAATCACCAGTCTCAACGTCAGCAGGGAAGAGGCGACTCCGGGATGCTGGCCTTCTAATACGCATTGTGTTTCTTTACTTATCTGTTGTTTACCTAATAACGATTTTCTACTTAAAAAACTGCACTGTTGGTTAAGTGATTGTAAGTAAACATTTCACTGTAAGGTCTACTACACCTGTTGTATTTGGCGCAAGTGACAAATAAACTTGATATGAAAACTTGTATTACTTTTGGTAACTATGGTAACCCCAGTCAACAAACCAGCCAAACCAGCGAGAGTAGAACGATCCGTGGAAGCTGCATTTCGTGACTTGCTACCCATACTGTTTCCCTGTCAGAAAATAAACCAGTGACTGGCACTAAAGCATGGACTGCTTGTTGATGATTGTTCACAACACAACTCAAGAAGAGTGGGGGCGACGGATTGTGTGTGTGTGTGTGTGTGTGTGTGTGTGTGTGTGTGTGTGTGTGTGTGCGTCAGCGCGGGGTGGGAGGACAGGGCAGCTGTGGTCATATTCTTGTTTTCTTTTACTATTGTTTATCAGATAGACTTCCTTGTTGGATGATGTACCGTTCCCTTTTCTCTTCCAACATTCTCTCTCTCTCTCTCAATCTCCTTCTCTCTCTCTCTCAATCTCCTTCTCTCTCAATCTCCTTCTCTCTCAATCTCCTTCTCTCTCTCTCTCTCTCTCTCTCTCTTTCTCACTCTCCTTCTCTCTCGCTCTCTCTATCCTTTCTCTCAAATCCACAAACTGTTTGAATCACACAATTACATGACAGATGATTATGCGTGTTGAGAAGTGACTGCCAATGTTCTGAAATAATGGTCTGAAATCCCATTCAAAAACCTTTTAAAGCTTTTAAAGGTTTAACACATCCCTTTTACTGTACTCACTGAGTCCCACCTGATCTCTGAACAGAAGGAGGGCAGAGAGAGAGAGAAAGAGAGAGAGAGAGAGAGAGAGAGAGAGAGAGAGAGAGAGAGAGAGAGAGAGAGAGAAAGAAAGAGCGAGAAAGAGAAAGAGAAAGAGAGAGAGAGAGAGAGAGAGAGAGAGAGAGAGAGAGAGAGAGAGAGAAGGGGAAGGTGGAGGTGCTAGACATAACTAGAGATACAGTTGGAACAAAGTGATGGGGGCTGAGTATCAACTATAGTGCACAACTTTTGACCAGGGAAGTGCACTGTATAGGGATTAGGGTGCCATTAGGGGTAACAAGGGCTATAATGGCCTCGCGGTAAGGCAGGAAAAATGGGTCAAAAGGTCAGAGTGATCGAAGCGGTGTCCTGTAAGTGTTGAATATTGGATAAAGAAAAAGGCTTTGGAGGAAATGTAGGAGGAAAAAAAGGGATGAAAATGTTGTGATGAAACCATTTAAACATATAAAATATTGTGTGATAAAACCTTTAACCATATGAAAGATGGTGTTATAAAACCTTTTAACAACATGAAAGATGGTGTGATAAAACCTTTAACCATATGAAAGATGGTGTGATAAAACCCTTTAACCATATGAAAGATGGTGTTATAAAACCTTTAACCATATGAAAGATGGTGTGATAAAACCTTTTAACAACATGAAAGATGGTGTGATAAAACCTTTAACCATATGAAAGATGGCGTGATAAAACCTTTTAACAACATGAAAGATGGTGTGATAAAACCTTTAACCATATGAAAGATGGTGTGATAAAACCTTTAACCATATGAAAGATGGTGTGATAAAACCTTTAACCATATGAAAGATGGTGTGATAAAACCTTTTAACCATATGAAAGATGGTGTGATAAAACCTTTTAACAACATGAAAGATGGTGTTATAAAACCTTTAACCATATGAAAGATGGTGTTATAAAACCTTTAACCATATGAAAGATGGTGCTATAAAACCTTTTAACAACATGAAAGATGGTGCTATAAAACCTTTTAACAACATGAAAGATGGTGTGATAAATACTTTAACCATATGAAAGATGGTGTGATAAAACCTTTAACCATATGAAAGATGGCGTGATAAAACCTTTTAACCATATGAAAAATGGTGCTATAAAACCTTTTAACAACATGAAAGATGGTGTGATAAAACCTTTAACCATATGAAATATAGTGAGATAAATCATTTTAACCATATCAAAGATGGGGTGATGAAACCTAAGATGGTTTGATAAAACCTTTTAACCATATGAAAGAGGGTGTGATAAAACCTTTAACCATATGAAAGATGGTGTGATAAAGCTTTTAACCATAAGAAATTGTCACGCTCTGACCTAGGAGAGCTGTGTTTTCTCTGGTTAGTTAGGTCAGGGTGTGATTGGTGGGTAGTTGTTTTCTGTTTCGTTGGATTTAACTGACAGAACTGTTGGCTGTCATTTTGTTTATTTTGTCTAGTGTTCGTTTTCATTAAAATATAACCATGAGCACTCAACACACTGCACCTTGGTCTCCTCTATATGACGCACGTTACAGAACTACCCACCACGATTGGATCAAGCGGCGTGCCCGGGCAGAGATGGATACCTAGTCTAATGAGGATTGGATTGAAAGGAGAAATTGGACTTGGGGCCAGGTAATAGACAGGTATCGTAGCCTACCGGGGAAGAACGAGAGGCAGCCCCAAAACAGTTTTTGGGGGGGGCACACGGGTAGTTTGGCGGGGCCAGGGGTGAGACTTGAGCCAACTCCCCGTGCTTATTGTGGTGAGCATGTGCCTGCCTCTCGCACTATCCCTCCAGTGTACCTCCATAGCCCAGTACGTCCTGTGCCTGCTCCTCGCACTTTCCGTCCAATGCGCCTCCATAGCCCAGTACGTCCTGTGCCTGCTCCTCGCACTTTCCCTCCAGTGCGCCTCCATAGCCCAGTACGTCTGGGGCCTGCTCTGCGCACCTCAGTGCGTCTCCCCAGTCCGGTGAGACCTGTTCCAGCTCCATGAGAAAAGCCTCCAGTGATAATCTATGGTCCAAAGCCTGTAGAGATGATCCATGGCACGAAGCCTGTAGTGATGATCTATGGCCCGGAGCCTGTAGGGATGTTCCATGGCACGAAACCTCCAGAGGTAATCCATGGCCCGGAGCCTCCAGTGATGATCCATGGCACGAAGCCTCCAGTGATGATCCATGGCACGAAGCCTCCAGTGATGATCCATGGCCCGGAGCCTGTAGAGATGATCCATGGTACAAAGCCTCCAGCGAAGCTCACCAGTACGGAGCCTCCAGCGACGCTCTCCAGTCCGGAGCCTCCAGCAACGCTCCCCAGTCCGGTGCCTCCAGCGACGCTCCCCAGTCCGGAGCGTCCAGCGACGCTCCCCAGTCCGGACCCTCCAGCAGCGCTCCAGCAACCCTCCAGCGACGGTCTGCAGCCCAGAGTCTTCAACGTCGGTCTGCAGCCCAGAGTCTTCACCGGCGGTCTGCAGCCCAGAGTCTTCACCGGCGGTCTGCAGCCCAGAGTCTTCAGCGGCGGTCTGCAGCCCAGAGTCTTCACCGGCGGTCTGCAGCCCAGAGTCTTCACCGGCGGTCTGCAGCCCAGAGTCTTCACCGGCGGTCTGCAGCCCAGAGTCTTCACCGGCGGTCTGCAGCCCAGAGTCTTCACCGGCGGTCTGCAGCCCAGAGTCTTCAGCGGCGGTTGGCGTTTCAGAGCCTCCGGCGATGATCCATGGTCTGGTTCCTCCAGACACACAGAAGCGGGGGGATCAGTGGGCGAGGGGGAGTGCTACGTCCGGAACCAGAGCCGCCGCCAATTATAGATGCCCACCTGGACCCTCCCCAATAGGTTCAGGTTTGCGACCGGAAGTCCGCACCTTTGGGGGGGTACTGTCACGGTCTGACGTAGGAGAACTGTGTTTTCTTTGGTTATTTAAGTCAGGGTGTGATAGGTGGGTGGGCATTCTATGTTTTGTTTTCTATGTTTTGGCCGGGTATGATTTCCAATCAGAGGCAGCTGTCTATCGTTGTCTCTGATTGGAAGCCATACTTAGGCAGCCTGTTTTTCCCTTTGTATTCGTGGGATCTTGTTTTTGTGCAGCTGTGTTTATGCAGCCCCATAACATCACGTTTGTTTCAGTTTCACCTGTTTATTGTTTTGTTCAAGTTCACAAATAAAATATGTGGAACTACCGGTCCGCTGCGCCTTGGCTAATTTATGACAGGGAATTCGAAGACAGCACTCGTGACAGTGGTCTCCTGCCTGACTGAGAAAGCGGTAGATGTTCTGATCCAGTTTGGCAACACATACCTATGTGAGTCAGGGTTCTCAACTCTGACATACTTAAAAAAACAAGTTCAGAATCAGACTCAATGGTAAGCACGACCTGAATGTTGCACTGTCAAAACCTGAGCCCAGAATAGACATGCTTGTTGAAAATGTCAACCTGTGTGATTTGATCAATCCGTTAATTCCAGTTCAGAATAAACAAATATTGTATTTTAACAGCAACAGTTCCAACTTAGACTTTTTACCCTACAACTCTCCTCTACCCTGGTAGAGTGGAGTTTTATTACCCAAAACTCCACTCTACCAGGGTAGACATATTACCCTACAACTCTCCTCTACCAGGGTGGGCTTATTACCCTACAACTCTACCAGGGTGGGTTTATTACCCTACAACTCTCCTCTACCAGGGTGGGTTTATTACCCTACAACTCTACCAGGGAGGGCTTATTACCCCATAACTCTACCAGGGTGGGTTTATTACCCTACAACTCTACCAGGGTGGGCTTATTACCCCACAACTCTACCAGGGTGGGCTTATTACCCCACAACTCTACCAGGGTGGGCTTATTACCCTACAACTCTACCAGGGTGGGCTTATTACCCAAAACTCCACTCTACCAGGGTAGACATATTACCCTACAATTCTACTCTACCAAGGTGGACTGATTACCCTACAACTCTCCTCTACCAGGGTGGACTTATTATCCTACAACTCCACTCTACCAGGGTGGGCTTATTACCCTACAACTCTCCTCTACCAGGGTGGACTTATTACCCTACAACTCTACCAGGGTGGGTTTATTACCCTACAACTCTACCAGGGTGGGCTTATTACCCTACAACTCTACCATTGTGGAGTTATTACCCTACAACTCTACCAGGGTGGGCTTATTACCCCACAACTCTACCAGGATGGGCTTATTACCCTACAACTCTACCAGGGTGGGCTTATTACCCTACAACTCCACTCTACCAGGGTAGACTTATTACCTTACAACCCCACTCTACCAGAGTGGGCTTATTACCCTACAACTCTACCAGGGTGGGCTTATTACACTACAACTCCACTCTACCAGGGTGGATTTATTACCCTACAACTCTACCAGGGTGGGCTTATTACCCCACAACTCTACCAGGATGGGCTTATTACCCTACAACTCTACCAGGGTGGGCTTATTACCCTACAACTCCACTCTACCAGGGTAGACTTATTACCTTACAACCCCACTCTACCAGAGTGGGCTTATTACCCTACAACTCTACCAGGGTGGGCTTATTACACTACAACTCCACTCTACCAGGGTGGATTTATTTCCCTACAACTCTACCAGGGAGGGCTTATTACCCTACAACTCCACTCTACCAGGGTGGACTTATTACCCTACAACTCTACTCTACCAGGGTGGACTTATTACCCTACAAGGGTGGACTTAGTACTCTACAACTCTACTCTACCAGGGTAGACTTATTACTCTACAACTCTACCATTGTGGACTTATTACCCTACAACTCTACTCTACCAGAGTGGACTTATTACCCTACAACTCTCCTCTACCAGGGTGGACTTATTGTCACTGCTGTAGTGCTCTTTATTTAAGTGTTGGAGCGCACAATGAATAAATTAAATGACGTCATAATTTCCTCAATCAAAGTTTGAACTGACAAATGTAACCAATTGAATAGCTTATCATTCTAGAATTATGGAATATGCATAAAATGCATCCTCCAATTGGAAAGTCTGCCTGTGCCTGTACATATTGTCAAAATAACATTTTCTAGTTTTAATACCCTCAAACACCAAGTTGGGCTTGGTGTTTGACAGCCTACCGGGGAACAGTGGGTTTAACTGCCTTTTTCAGGGACAGAACAACACATTTTTACCTTGTCAGCTCCTAGATTTTGATCCAGCAACCTTTCGGTTACTGACCTAATGCTCTAACCACTAGGCTACCTGCTGCCCCTAACTGCATAGGCTATCTAATTTCCAAATAGGCCACCATCCCTGTCAATGGTGAATTATGTTTCTTCATGTTTTACCGGTTGTCACGATCGTCGTAAGGAGTGGACCAAAACGCAGCGGGAATGTGTATGCTCATCTTCTTCTTTAATTAAAGAAAGAACGTGATACAAAACACTGAATCAAAACAACGACGAAAAAACTGTCTCGTAAGGACAAAATGACTATACAGAGAAACAACTACCCACAAATCCCATTACAAAAACACCTCTATTAAATAGGACCTTCATTTAGAGCCAACGAGGAACAGCTGCCTCCAATTGAAGGTCAACCCAATAAACTACACATAGAAATAGAACAAATAGAACGAACATAGGAATACACTAACATTGAACATAGACCAAAACACCCTGAAATACCCTAAACAAACACCCCCTGCCACGCCCTGACCAAACTATAATAACAAACAACCCCTTTTACTGGTCAGGACGTGACACCGGTGAAACGTCCAAACTGCATCACCGTGCCAATCATTTGATGGATCTCTATCAGTTTCTTGGGAATATGCATTTAGGTCTTCTTGAATTCCTGTTTGGTGAGTGAATCAGAGCAGATGGTGTTAACTATTATTCTTTCTTTGTATTTTTGTCTTAATCAAAAGCATAACATTATACCCTGCCTAGTGGCTCGGTTGAGTTTTGGCACATGATCATTTTTTTGTGGGACTATTCAGCTTCATCTATCCTAAAATGTCATTAGAAATGAGGAGGTGTTGTTGGTGTAACAGTAACATTATAGGTCTACTATGCTATGCTATTATAGTTAGTTCTGCTATGTAAAATGATAATTATTCATTATGTGATCTCGGAGACATTGACTCAGCTTTGATCTAACTTTACTAAATGAGCACCATTGTGACAAGTGACATTCTTCTATTTGGAATCATAATAATAGGTGAGGAGTAGGACTGTTAGGCATAGGAAACAGATCTTGATGAGACACCCTTCGAGGTGCTGAAAGGACAGCTCCAGGATCACACAATGATGTTAATGAAATTGAACCAACTTGTGGTGTTGAAGGATAGCTGAAGGATGGCTGAAAAACAGCTGAAAGATGGCTAAAGGATGGCTAAATGATGGCTGAAAAATAGCTGAAAGATGGCTAAAGGATGGCTGAAGGATAACTGAAGGATGGCTGAAGGATGGCTGAAGGATAACTGAAGGATGGCTGAAGAATAGCTGAAGGATAACTGAAGGATGGCTGAAGGATGGCTGAAGGATAACTGAAGGATGGCTGAAGGATGGCTGAAGAATAGCTGAAGGATGGCTGAAGATAGCTGAAGGATGGCTGAAGGATGGCTTAGGGATGGCTGAAAGATAGCTGAAGGATAGCTGAAGGATGGCTGAATGATGGCTGAAAGGTAGCTGAAGGACGGCTGAAGGATAGCTGAAAGGTGTCTGAAGGATGGCTGATGGATAGCTGAAGGATGGCTGAAGCATGTCTGAAGGACGGCTGACATGAAGGATGGCTGAAGGGTGGCTGAAGAATAGATCTGCCATTCGGCCAGTTCAGGAACAAATAACATTGTGCAGCAGGTTATAGTCTAATAGTCCTATGACTACGTGGTATAATTATCAGCAGGTTATAGTATAGTAGTCCTATGACTACGTGGTATAATTATCAGCAGGTTATAGTATAGTAGTCCTATGACTACGTGGTATAATTATCAGCAGGTTATAGTATAGTAGTCCTATGACTACGTGGTATAATTATCAGCAGGTTATAGTATAGTAGTCCTATGACTACGTGGTATAATTATCAGCAGGTTATAGTATAGTAGTCCTATGACTACGTGGTATAATTATCAGCAGGTTATAGTATAGTAGTCCTATGACTACGTGGTATAATTATCAGCAGGTTATAGTATAGTAGTCCTATGACTACGTGGTATAATTATCAGCAGGTTATAGTATAGTGTCCTATGACTACGTGGTATAATTATCAGCAGGTTATATTATAGTAGTCCTATGACTAAGTGGTATAATTATCAGCAGGTTATAGTCTAATAGACCTATGACTACGTGGTATAACTATTTGTAGGCTATAGCCTAACGTAAATACAAACACATATACAAATACATAAGGGCACAAGGTGAGACCCAAATGCAGAAACAGGAGGCAGATGGTTGAGCTCCGATATTTATTACACCAAAATGGGTAGGTAAAAGGCAGGTCGGGGACAAGCAAGATTTCATAAACCAGGTCAGAGTCCAAACAGTACCAGGGGATAGGCAGGCACGAGGTCAGAACAGGCAGGGGTTCAGTGATCAGGTCTGAGTCCAAACAGTACCAGGGGATAGGCAGGCACGAGGTCAGAACAGGCAGGGGTTCAGTGATCAGGTCTGAGTCCAAACAGTACAAGGGGATAGGCTCGATGTCAGAACAGACAGAGTGGTCAAGCAGGCGGATTCGGCAGCAGGACAGGCAAAGGTCAAAACCAGGAGGGCTAGGAAAAAACAGAGCCTGCAAAAAATAGGAGCTATGAGAAACGGTGGTTGAAGACAAACTGGCACAGAGAGACAGGAAACACAGGGATAAATACACTGGGGACTAATGGGGAAAACTGGAGACACCTGGAGGTGGGTGGAGACAATCACCAAGACAGGTGAAACAGATCCGGGTGTGACATTAGCTTAAAATCATTGCACTGTTTGCAAGGAGATCTTTATTGCGAGTAGGCATTTAATTTTATTGTAAAGCTTACAAGTGATGTCATAAATAAACGTTGATTTGACTAGCACTACTCTTAACTCTTAAACCTGTTAGGGACAGATGTTCCGCTAGCGAAACGCCCCACCAATATCCAATGGTAGAGTGTGGCGCGAAATACAAATACCTTAAAAATGCTATAACTGCAATTTCTCAAACATATGACAATTTTACACCATTTTAAAGACAAGACTCTCGTTAATCTAACTACATTGTCAAATTTCAAAAAGGCTTTACAGCGAAAGCAAAACATTAGATTCTGTCAGGAGAGTACCCTGCCAAAAATAATCACACAGCCATTTTCAAAGCAAGCATATATGTCACAAAAACCAAAACCATAGCTAAATGCAGCACTAACTTTTGATGATCTTCATCAGATTACACTCCTAGGACATTATGTTATACAATACATGCATATTTTGTCCAATCAAGTTCATATTTATATCAAAAAACAACTTTTTACATTAGCATGTGATGTTCAGAACTAGCATACCCACCGCAAACTTGCGGTGAATTTACTAAATTACTCACGATAAACATTTACAAAAAACATAACAATTATTTTAAGAATTATAGATACAGAACTCCTTTATGCAATCGCTATGTCAGATTTTAAAATAGCTTTTCGGCGAAAGCACATTTTGCAATATTCTGAGTAGATAGCTCGGTCATCACAGGCTAGCTAATTTGACACCCACCAAGTTTGGTGCTCACTAAACTCAGAATTACTATAAGAAAAATTGGATTACCTTTCCTGTTCTTCGTCAGAATGCACTCCCAGGGCTTCTACTTCAACAACAAATGTTGTTTTGGTTCGAAATAATCCATAGTTATATTGAAATAGCTCCGTTTTGTTCATGCGTTGAGGTCACTATCCGAAGGGTGACGCGCGGGCGCATTTCGTGACAAAAAAATTCAAAGTATTCCATTACCGTACTTCGAAGCATGTCAAACCCTGTTTAAAATCAATTTTTATGCTATTTTTCTCGTAAAATACCGATAATATTCCAACCGGGCGACGTTATATTCATTCATAGACTGTTAGAAAAACATGGAGTCGTCTCGTGCATGCGCACTCCAGTGTCATTGTTCCCTGCCTGACCACTCACAAAAACTCCTGCGGTTTTTCGCCCAGAGACTGCAGAGACGTCATTCCACTTTCTGGCGCCTTCTGAGAGCCAATGGAAGCCTTAGAAAATGTCACGTTACAGCAGAGATGCTGTATTTTTGATAGAGATGCCCTAGATGCAGAACAAATTGTCAGACAGGGCGCTTCCTGTTTGGAATCTTCTCAGGTTTTGACCTGCCATATGAGTTCTGTTATACTCACAGACACCATTCAAACAGTTTTCGAAACTTTAGAGTGTTTTCTATGCAAATCTACTAATCATATGCATATTCTAGATTAAATCGGGTACGTTTTTTATCCGGCCGTGAAAATACTGCCCCCTATCCCAAAAAGGTTAAAGTTTACAGTGGCTTTTTCTTTTGCGCTCTTGTCACAGCGAAAAATACCAAAAGTGTTTTCTAAACAAATGACTATAATGAACTAGACTTGACAGGAAATATTTCTCAGATGATCATAATTATAGATAATAGTGTCTGTATTTGTGTCTTCCATTTGAGTCAATAATTATGAGTGGTTGTAATAATGACCCACGAAGCACGAGGGGAGAAGATGATTTGATGGAGCTTTCGTCCAAAGACACTGTGTGTTTTAGATGTTTCAAAAACTTAATTACTCTTAGTTTATTATTAGTGGATATTGGCCTAATTCTGCCCAGCATGCATTGTTTGTAATTTTCCTCTGGACATGTAGGAGAATCTTACAGAACTCTGCATGTAGGTTAATGGGCTGTTTGTCCCGTTTGGTGAAATCTTTTTTTGCAAGTGGACCCCATACCTCGCTGCCATGAAGTGCAATTGGTTCAATGACACATTCAATTAGTTTTAGCCAAATTTGAATAGGTATTTCAATTTGAATTTGTTTTATTAGGGCTAGGCCCCTTTATTCTCAATTTCCACCTGAATGATGTGCCCAAAGTAAACTGCCTGTTGATCAGGCCCTAAAGCCAGGATATGCATATAATTGGTACCTGTTACACACGCCACTTGGTGGAGGGAACACAACACCCTGCTACACTCAACTCCCCGTGGAGTAAAAGAGGTGTGTGATTGTAGGTGCAGGTAAGGATGACAGAGGCAGAGAATATTACAGTTTACTGGGAATTTATTTCCTTAACACGGTAATGTGGGGAAAAGGGGCTGGATGGAACCAAAGCAAAGAAAGTAAAAGTTAGAGTCCCCTTTCCTACCTTACCTGCCTACCCACTACTTACCTACCTTAACACCACCTGCTAACCAAAATACAAGGGGTGGTCCACTCAGGTCTTACCTAGTGTGCAAAGACAGAATACATAGTACGGGTATATGTATGCCCGCAGGCCTCTTGCCTAATCACTCCTAAGGTGCCTTCCCCTTCCCCTTCCCCCCTGGGAA